>NC_090734.1:65325379-65392879 GCF_036898095.1 Palaemon carinicauda
TAACAGAAGGGTTGATGGATATTCAGAAACCAATGTTGAATCTAGATAATTAAGCTTTTTGTAACCTGCATAAACCTTTGTTCTTTATTGCATCTCCCAAAAAGAACCGAATTTAATTGGTTATTTCATTTGGCTGGAATCCAATCGCAGTAATTATAACTTGTGGTGGCTTATTGGAAGTGTCCTTGTCTGGCACTCCCAGGACAGAGGTTTAAGTCCCACTCAAACGGAATACTTTCTTTAGTGTCTGCAACCTCACCTTCCTTGCTGAGTCATCAGCAGCCATTGCCTGGTCCTGGGTTGGGTGGAGAGGTGCGTGGGTGCTGATCATATGTGTATATGGTCAGTCTCTAAGGCAATGTCTGTCCTGCTTGCGAGGGCAAATTCAATTTCCTTTACCTCTACCACTTATGAGCAGCCTTTAAACCTTAATTGGGTTTCTTCAATCTGGCATCAGTGTATGATTTGTCTCTCGAATTAGATTCTTCATTGCAAGGAATGATATTTACTTTGAAGTATAATAAAGAACATCCCACACTGGAAACATTATCAAGATAACTTTTGAATGAAACCTCTCGCCTACATCGATGTAGTCACTTACTACAAAACTTCACTATTAGTAATAGATGAAAATTCTTTCTTTCTTTCTTGTTCACAATTGATAATAAACTATTAATCTTTTCTTTCCTCTCAGTCTCTTGAAACCTTCAAGTTGACTCCAGAGGGAAAATTAACGCCCTATGGCTCTTCCCTTCCTCTTCTAGATCCCCCTGCAGACCCCAATTAATAATCACGTCATCATCGACCCCATAATAAGCATCCTTTAACAACTTTATTGTCTGAGACACCTTAAAAGAAAATTCATGTTTTCTTCCTAATTGACTTTACACAGAACGAATCTTTTCCTTCAGAATTCTCCTCGCGTCAGAGCATTTTCTTTTTTGCCTGGAATACTGGAAGATTCTGAAAGATTATAAATCTCCTTTCAAAAGACGTTTTCTGGTAAAACCTTAATAAATGATCTGTAAAACAATCTTTCAAGAACTGCAATCTTACTTTTCAAAGTTACTAGATACATATGCAAGAGAATCAGCTCGCCCAAGACCAAACACAACCAAGACAGGCCCGCACGAAAAAAGGTGAAACATAATATATATGTTGATTGGTGTCCAAGAAATGAGCCTCTTCCCACCTACAGAAGCATCTGGAAGGCAATTTCTTTTCCCATCAAGGCGTCTCAAAGGTTCGTCTTTCCTCAGGAATTTCTCAGACCTTGGCTTCAGCCATCTATTAAAAGAAGAAGAATCTTATTATACATTGATTGACTCTTGGAGTTCATTGCAGAGAATCTCTGAGATGCTTTAGTTTGTTTTATGTTTTAGTTCAAAACAGATTCCAAAACTGATACTGTAATTTTAAACAAACATTGTGTTTCCAGGTAGTAGGTTGGCCAAGGCACCAGCCAACCCGTTGAGATACTACAGATAGAGAGTTATTGGGTCCTTTGACTGGACAGACAGTACCACATTGAATCCCTCTCTCTGGTTACGGCTTATTTCATCTTTGCTGACACATACACAAAATAGTCTGGCCTATTCTCTACACATTCTCCTCTTTCCTCATACACTTGACATGGCTGTAATTATCAAATAATTCTTCTTCTCTCAAGGGGTTAACTACTGCACTGTAATTCTTCAGTGGCTACTTAGTCTTATTAAGAGTAGAAGAGACTTTTTAGCTATGGTAAACAGCTCCTCTAGGAGATGGATACTCCAAAATCAAACCATTATTCTCTAGTCTTGGGTAGTGCCATAGCCTCTGTACCATGGTCTTCCACTGTCCTGGGTTAGAGTTCTCTTGCTTGGGGTACAATCGGTCACACTATTCTATCTTATTTGTCTTCCTCTTGTTTTGTTAAAGTGTTTATGGTTTATATATGATTTATTTATTTTAATGTTATTACTCTTCTTAAGAATTTGATTTTTACTTGTTTCCTTTCCTCACTGGGTTATTTTCCATGTTGGAGCCCATTGGCTTATAGCATTGTGCTTTTCCAAATAGGGTTGCAGCTTAGCAAATAATAATAATAATAATAATAATAATAATAATAATAATAATAATATCTAAGAAAGGAACTTATTGTTTAGACAAACAAGCAGTTTGTGGCTTATAGTGAAGGCATCTACAACGGTTCAGTTGTCTTTTGTTTGGCCGGTGCCAACAAGAACTGTTGGCTATAATCCACAACAACATTGCTTAATCTCAGTTTAAGAGAAGTTTTAGTGAAAACAGTAACCACATTATTGAACGTTCCTCTTAAGTTCAGGAGTTGAATTATTGATACTTTGGAAGTTCAAACTTGGATGGTATAATATTGTCTTTTGTAAATATTGTGTGTTGAGCAAAGATTTAATCATCTGGAGAATCAGGAGATTAAAAAAACAAAGGTTGAAAAGGATGGCAGAAGTAAAGTTAAACTGAATCAAAACAGTAACAATGAATACAGGTAAAATAAAGCAATAAAACTTTAATTTTATTATTTATTATACTTGGCTGTGTAGCTTACGAACTTCCAACCAATCTAAGTTACACCTTTCCTAACGATAGAAGTATTATTAATAAGAGCAGAAACAAAATTTATTTCCCTCGTCTGTTGGGAGAATCGAACGCTAGCCTTTCCATTTAAGCCAGTGTGACGTTGCCACTATACCATATGATACCCTCGTGAAAGTGAGAATGTCAGGGAAATTATATCTGCAGGAGAGTTGTGCCTGATCAGTAACACAGTCCGAGAAGGAACGTTCCCGGCCAATATCAGTCAGATAGTTACTGTGTAATGATGTACTTTTGAACAGCCTTGCCTACTGTTACCTTTTAAGATTTTGGTTTTGTTTTTATAATTAATCGTTAAGAGATTGATTGCTTTTTTTTTATAACATTCACGGAAAATTAGTAATATTTTACATATAAAGTTTGAGAAAAAGAATTCAAAGTTTTAGAAAGAGCTGCATCAAGATTATCCGACCATTTGACCAATATATGTAACCATCTGTCAGTGGACAGTTATTATTGAATACCCTCTTGGGTACACAATATATACATTATAGTCTCCATGTTGGTCTCCTATGCTCTCTCACCAACGGGTGTGGCCGTGGGAGAGACGGAGTTTTCCTGGTGCTGATTGCCTGCTGTTGCCAGTTGGTAGTGTGACTATTCATTGACCAAGTTAATATAGACATAACGAACCTTAAGTGAAAATGGCTCGTACCAAGTGGATTTAGGACAAATCTTTGAGAGACAGTTTAAAACTAAGGATTAATATGCAACAAGAAGAAAATCCAGTTTGAGCACTTATTCATTGAGTGGACAATTATGACCTTTTAGAGAGAGAAAAACCACTTGGTTCTTCTCAATGGTACAGCAGTTGTTCTGACTCACCCCTCCAACCCCGGCCTATTCCACCCAAGTAATTACTAAGAGTATAACCATTGTTTCCGAAGATACCTCGATGCCTTTCATATAAAAATCTATTCAATTAAATGTATTCAACAGAATAACATCATAATAGGTAAATAAATTAAAAAAAATGGGGATTCCAATGTAAAGTGTTTATATTTGTAATAAGTATAAACACAATAATTAAATTGGAACCAAAGAGTTTCTTCAAACGTAAATTTCTATTCAGAATCATTTTGATTTCTTTCCAATATGTTTTCATAATAATAAAAACTATCTTAATTGATTGTGATACAATGACTGATAAGTAATTTTACATTTCACACTAGATTTGAAACGATAAAATATTGTTCTGCAGCTTTGTAGCATTGAATCAGAAAAGATCAAAATATTATCCATTTTATTCATACAACATTTGATAACAGTAGCTATATGATGTATTGAACAATGCTTGGTTCTGGAACAAAAAGGTTGATGGATATCCGGAGAACAATTTTGAACTTAGATAATAAAGGTTTTTAAATGAAATCTGAAACAAGAAGAGAAAATCAAGATACTAAATGCAAAACAGTTTCCATTTTTTTATTATTTACTAAATGGTAAAAAGGCAATTGATATATATATATATATATATATATATATATATATATATATATATATATATATATATATATATATATATATATATATTGAAAATCAAATGAATATTGATTCACAATGTAGCTAAACAAAACTCGTTCAAGGAAATTCTATTAAAGAGGAAAGTATTGATCTTCCAATTTATTATATCATCCTCAAATGGCAACACTATGTGTAGCCTACCTAGATGTTTATACACCTGAATCAGTCGGACCGGGTTAATTGATCATCTCTTGATGATGACTTCTGAAACCTCCTCCATATTGCAAAATCCTTTGTGCTTTATTGCATCTCCCAAAGAGAACAGGATTTAACTGGGAATTCATTACATTGGCTTGATTCCAATCCAAGTAATTGTAGGTCAAGTGGTAACAATTGGGTTCCTTCCTTCAGTGTATGATACGTCTCCAATTGATCTACTTGTAAGGAATAATATCTACTATACTTGTTAGTATAAGAAAAACCTTATTAAGATTCCTTTTGAATGAAACCTCTTGCCTACATCAATGTAGTGAGTTACTACAAGACGACTCCACTATTAGTAATAGATGTAAATTCTCTCTTTTGTTGTTTACAATTGGTTATAAACTGAATCTCTTTTCTTTCCTCTCAGTTTCTTGAAACCTTCAAGTTGACTCCAGAGGAAAAATTAATGCCTCTTATTTTGACTTACACCATTGCAAAAGGAATCACTTAATTCTTGTCGGTTAGAGACATTTATATTAAAAGCTCTAATGTGAACTTATTTCATAATAAATATAAACTTATTTTAATGCTGTCCTTCAAGATATAAATCAAATTAAAAATCTATCTCTAAAAAACGTGTGTATGGTTAGTAAACAGTGTTTGTTGCATCTCTCAGGTTTGTTGAATGTGAGAGTGTTGGTGCTCAACTTCTCTAAGCCAGGAATTTGGATATCGGACCGGAGAGGTTTTCCTGGAATCATTTTTTACACCTTAATTCAAATTTTAAGTTTTAGTTGTCCTTTGAATTGGATCAGGCACCATTGACTTGTGGAATCGTGATATTTGAATCTTTGTAAATTCATAAATCTCACACACTGGCCATTTTTGAGAATGATTAATTCCCTACTTTGATAGGCAAAGAGATGTATTAGAACATAATATTTATGGTATCCTTTAACGAACAAAGGCAAATCTATAAACAAGCATTTTTAGCCAGAAAGTTCTACCCTGAAGGTGTTCTTGAACTCTGGTATGTGCGTTTTAGCTATGCAAAATACCAATGATTAGTAAAAGGGGTCACTGTGTTGCTTTCTGTTCCAAACAGTAATGCAACATTGGATGATTAAACTACTGATTTGTGTTTAATTAAGTAACTTGTTAATTTGCTTGCCTCATTAATTTTAGCTTGTAATTACTCACATTTCTGGACCTATTTTAAAGGTGTGATTGCCTAGAATTGTTCACTGTAACAACCAATGAATGCCACTTAATTCTTGTGTATGTATTTAAATTTTCATGCCAGACCGTAAGATTTTCTTTGGAATTGGTTTTACATGAAGCTGCAAGAATACTGTTGGTACTTATATAAGCATCATTCAGAACCTACGGAAAAAACAAAAATAGAGAACAGAACCATTTGCTCTCTCTCTCTCTCTCTCTCTCTCTCTCTCTCTCTCTCTCTCTCTCTCTCTCTCTCTCTCTCAATCTAACGGAATTGCCACTGTAAATGAGGAAGAAAATAATGTATAATTACTATGGCTTTCCAAAATTTGCTATCTTTTCTTTCTCCCTCTAAATCTAATATTAAGAATTTGTGAGATAGCTTTCGTAAATATAACTGTTTATATGGAATCTTATAACAGAATAGAAGAGCAGATCTTCCTGTTTCCCCTCAAACCTAATTAGAAAAAGATCAAAGGTCATTATAGAATAAGAAGGATTAAAAATGCATCATTTATTAACATATAAACTTAGATAAAGGGATGATATAGAATTACATTTCATTTAGTCCCCCTTGAAAGCCGAGACAGAAACGAAAGAAAACTGTGTAGTGAGTTCTTCTATTTTCTGCAAAATCTATAGAAAATTGCATAAATTAATATTCATTATAGTCAACGGAAATAAAGTTTTCACGTTTGTATTTTATCATTCAATATATTTATTTATTAATTACTGATGAAGCAGGAAAAGCTTCCTCCAATCTCAGTGAAGGTTCACTTAGTATTACGCAAATTCCTGACGAGTTTGATCAGACGGAAAGATATTTTATCACCATAATGATGTGTTTTCGAATATTTTGGGCTATTTGCCGTTTTAAGAACATTTATTTGTGTTTATAATTATTTTTGATCAATTTGAATGAGAATCTTAATATCATGTGGAGGATTCAGTAAAAAATTACATATATAGTTATAGAAAAAGAAATCAGAATTTCAAAAAGAGAGTGATTAATTTACTTGGGTTGGAGGTCAACTTTTCTGGGGAGTCGATTATATCTACAAAGTTATTATTGGAAACCCTCTTAACTGAAGGGTTAACAAAATAATAATTCTAAACGTGATTGCTCAATGCTCTCGCGTATTGGTTAAATCAACGGAGATATTAAATATATTTTTGTTCCAGAGCAGAGTTACTATATACTTTTAATGCTCAGCTCACTTTTATGTGTAATCTATGATTGTAGGAACCATCTAATTTACCCCAAAATAAGAAGAAATGTAAAATATGTTTTATGAATACTATTGTATCAAATAGTTACTTTAAGCATGGTAATTGTATAATAAAGGCTTAATATATCAATATGCTGATAAATTATTTGGAAAATAAACGTAATTCAATGGAGTAATTTAAAACTCGTGCTAGAATGATTACCTAACATATAAATATCATTTGAACTTCAAATTATTTTTTATATAAAATAAATTTTACTTAAAAAAAATATCTTATTATAGAAAATATGTAAAGATTTCTGTGATTTCTTTAATCACTTATGAACGAAGGTATTTTTAAAAAGTTGTCTAGTAAAATATGAAACAAGAATATTAATCTTTTAGCTAATTCATGAATGAAAACACCTTTACAATTTCTCTTTTTACATTTGAATAAAATCAATCATCTATAATTTTATCTAAATGATTTTATCTGCAATTTTCATCTTCGTGTTTCATGAATGATAAAAATTGAAATATCTTGTTTCTGACTTAGTTTTTAGATCGAAATCTGCCAAAAAAAAAAATATTCATTATTCATCAGTCTGGGTCACCAATACTAGGTTGGCTCCCTATGAGCTATCAGACAAAATTCTCCCACCATCACCAATCCGCAGTTGGCTAGTGTGGTGATGAAAATTGTGCAAACCCCAGACATGAATAAGGGCATGTCTGAGGCCATTGATATGCAGGGGAGTAGAAATGGCTGCATTATATGTATATATATATATATATATATATATATATATATATATATATATATATATATATATATATATATATATATATATATATCCAATACTGGGTCTTTAGAATTAAAGTATAGTGAAAGATTGAAAAATCAAATCAGACAATTGCAAAGTTAAGTAAAATTTGGAAATTAAATCGCCCTGAAATTACATATGAAAAATCAGACTATACCAGTTCAGTGAGATTGGTGTTACTGTATGGACATGAGTCATGGTACGACAATGAAACAATTTTCAACAGATTTAGTAGATTTGAGAACAAAGCCTCAGAAGGATATTGGGAATTAAATGGCAGGACAGGATTACAAATAAAACTATAAGAGAGATTACCCGAGTGCCATATGTGGATAAGATCATGGTGAGGGGTAGATGGAGATGTTTTGGGAATACTCTTTGCACTCCCCAAGAGAGCTTAGTTCACCAGACTTTCAACTGGGTTCTTCAAGGCACTAGAAGAGTTGGGAGACCCAAACCTACATGGCTGAAGACTATGAAGCAGGAATTAGGAGACGATGAATGGAGAAGTATTGATTTAAAAGTTCAAGATAGAGACGACAATAGGTGTAGGAGGCCGTGATGATGAGGATATATAGACTACATATAGGCTATACACACACACACACACACACACATATATATATATATATATATATATATATATATATATATATATATATATATATATATATATATTCATATGCATATATATATATATATATATATATATATATATATATATATATATATATATATATTCATATGAATATATATATATATATATATATATATATATATATATATATATATGTGTGTGTGTATATATATATATATATATATATATATATATATATATATATATATATATATATATATTATCTTTCCTTTTTTCTTTCCTCACTGGACTATTTTCCCTGTTAGGGTCCCTGGGCTTATTGCACCTTGATTTTCTAACTAGGGTTGTAGCTTGGCAAGTAATAATAATAATAATGATAATAATAATAATATGATTATATATATATATATATATATATATATATATATATATATATATATATATATATATATGCATAACTTATTTCCTACCGCTATCTCTACAATAAAGGGGCCGTTTGCCTGACAGGATCCATATTTCTAATAGCATCAGTCATAGTATTAATCTGACAGAAATTCTGTCTTCGATTCTTGGACGCCAAGAAGATTTTGTAGTTGTTTTATATGTGTATTTGTGTGCGAGAGCGTGTATGTCTGTCTGTCTGTCTTTGTATCTGTATATTTGTGTTTTCCAAAGCTTTGTTGAAATTGAATTTTCCTTATGCAGAGACGAGACAATTACCAACAGTCTGACGAATGAGTGTGTCTCCACTCAATCAACTCTGAGTTCTCCTCTCCCTTCCATTCCACTTGAAGTTTTAATGAACAGACGGAGACACAGAAAGGAGAAGGTTTGTGTGTAAAACCAATTGAACAGGAATCTATTGTCCTGAGTTACATAATAGGAAGAGTAATTCGGTTGATAAAGCCTGAGAAGGATAAGGATAGATTGAATCAAAAGAAACCCTTAATTTTACTACAATAATTGTAATGGGATTGTCGTTATCACAAGGAAGGAAGCTCACTTGACACTTTTGGTTATTTCCTCTCCATCACTCGAAGACAGAAGATTTAGAAATATAAATCAAGATATGTAGTTGATACTTGAAGGAAAAGACATAATTATCTCTCGTGAAGGTTTATAGCGAGAGGGAAAACATAAATATACTCTCATAAATGTTTAAAGGCCGCTCATGAATGGCAAAGACAAAGAACAGTGACAATGCCCTAGCGAGTGGTACAATGCCCTGGAGACTGACCTCATATACATATGATTAGCGCCCAAATTAAGACCCTTTCCACTAAAACTAGGACCAGGGAGTTCCAGGCAATGGCTACTGATGACTCAGCAGGTAGACCTATAGGCTCCCCTTAAACATCCCATCCTTAGCTCACAATGATGGTGACTTTGCAGACAATACAAAAAACTACCGAGTTTAAGCAGGTCTCAAATTCCAGTCCAGCAGATCGCTAGGCAGAGACGTTTCCAATAGCACAACTGTCATCAGAGTCTGAATAAGCCTTTATGGATCCCATACTTTACCTCTGAGGCCACATAGTTGTGCAGTGAGGAAGGAAGTTTTCCATAGACTAACGGAAAGTGGAATCATGTATTATTCCTTATCTTTATTTGTGGATAATTGAAGTGAAACTACTCATAGTGATGATGTCAAATAACTTATTTCTTTCTTTGTTTCTGGTTATCAATTATATGGAGGGTACTCGGTGTCTCCATTTGGAGTAAGAAAATAGAATTCTTTTATGTTAGGTAATTTTTCGGAAATTTATTCTCAGATATTTATTTTATTTATCGACTGAGCTTCCCTGATAATATACTCGTATGCAGGAAACTAATTAGGAAAGAACCTTGAAGAAATGCTCTGTAGTCAGTCTTCTACAATATCCTTTTATTGCTTAAAATTATAGAAAATTTTCTCGCTCAATTATTAAATCATGGGAAATAAGAGAACAAAAACAGTTCTGTTTGTATGAATGTGAAAAAGTGGGACTAATTCGAAAATATATTGGAGCATTTGTTAAATATATTTTCTATGACTTTTAATTTGTTTTATAATAAACTTTCATTGTTGCCTCGATGTGGGGTCACCTTTGATTAACGCCCAGGAAGCCGCTCGTACAAAATATCCAAATCCTTCTTACAGTCATGAGTATGAGCCTCGCAACCCCATCCCCTCAACGAAGTAATGGAAAAAGACATTCGGTAATCAAACACCACATAATACATAGTAATTATAATCCCCGATCTCTCTCTCTCTCTCTCTCTCTCTCTCTCTCTCTCTCTCTCTCGGGATATTTATCATGTATGTGTTCAGAAGAAACCCACATTCAAACGACCATTTTTATTTATTTGCAAGTTATCTCTCTCTCTCTCTCTCTCTCTCTCTCTCTCTCTCTCTCTCTCTAAAACCTATACATATGCGCACACATATGGTACCCTCCTTTCCGAGTTAATATTCACAGCTTCAAGAATAGTAACTTTTTGGCAATGAAAGTGTCTCGTTATTATTGCTATATCTCTTTTTTTAAAAAGAGAACCAGTACCAACAACAGAATTCATTCGAAGCTAAGACCTGAATAGAAGTCCATTTGTGTCTACTGGGAAATTCTTAGGAAAGAGGTTTGCAATTGAATTTCCCCTCCCCAACTGGATTGACCTTCCAACAATTCGATCTGTTGGTTCTTGGAGTCCAGATGTCCCTCGAAGGAAAGTCAGGCTTATTTCCTCTTGTTTTTTCAGATGTGTCATTGTTATTTTTCCACCTTTGCATTATATAAAGGAAAACGTATAAGAAATCTTTGAAATTTATATATAAGAGTTTATTTTCCATAGGAAAACAAACAGATAGCCATGTCACTAACACATCCTTACTCAATGGCTGTAGAACACTGAATGAGTCATCGCATAGTTTTGCAGCATTTCTTAGAGTCATAGATTATTATTAAAAAGGGACATGAATTTGCCTATATCCCCCAAAACAATGGGGCGATTAGAATTTTAATTAAAATGAAATGAGTCTGACGCTTTTATTCTGAAAATCATTTAAACCTCCGAAGAACTAAATCCCAAAAAGCTTTGATATTCAAGGACCAATTGAACACAAATAAAGCGTAACCTCAAACCTCGTAAAACGCATTGATTTGTAGACAAGGTCATATATGAACATGCAAGCATATATGATATTTGCCGGAACAATCATGTATAACGTCATTTCCTCTATAGTTATACATACACACATGAATAAATACATTTAAAAACAGTTGGTCCTATGAAGCAAGCATAAGTATAATTGTTGGTTGATATGAGTTCAATTAAAACAGGAATAATCATTTCATTGCCAAATTATTCCTTGAAATCACCTCCCCCACCCCACCCTCAACGCCCTTATCACTTAAGATAAAAGCAAAAACAAGAACCAAATAAGTATGTATTGTTTCAGAGTTGTCAACCAATGGTCGTTTTGAACAATAACGATATCAACCGGTCAAGGTTTTGGATTATGTCATTGGAAACAAGGGTTTATGAACGAAGAAAAAAACAGAGAGAGAGAGAGAGAGAGAGAGAGAGAGAGAGAGAGAGAGAGAGAGAGAGAGGGGGGGGAAACCTCTCAGGAAACCTCTCAGGAAACACGATGTATATTGTGGTATAACGTTTTTCCCAAGAGATCATCCGTCCTTCCCACCAAAAAAAATCCAGTTTATATGTCTGTTCTATTGTTATTAAATAAAATATCTGACCACATACCTTTAATAATAATAATAGTAATAATAATAAGAATAGGGAAGTGGGGAATATGGGGAAAGGAAGAGTACCCCTGGATACAATCCAGTTTATAGCTCAAAGGCAGGTACTCGGGATGGGAAAGATTAAGGATATAGAGAGAAAGAGAAGTACAGGAGAAGAATAAAAGAGAGGGGCAGACCCTCTTGCGATATTAGGGAATTGGTAATATTATTTGCAATCACACATACCTTTATGTTGTTGACTTCTGCTGTGATAATTTCTTTATTCCTTTTAATATAAAGATAAAATTTCTGTGGTTTAATCCCATCAATTTTACTTTTGTTACCTTTAAAAACAGTGTTGATATTGAATGTTTATATTTCTGGCTGTTGCTAATAGTTAATTGTTTATACTTTCATTTCTTTAATGGTATTTCCCTTTCATTGTTTCACCCTTTTTATGACTATTTTAGTTTTTATATTCCATTATCTTCAATTGCTCAATTCTTCTGTGATTTGCAGATTTTTCTGTTCAAACGAACGTAAAAACGGATTTTGAGCGAAGCAAAAAATCTATATTTGGGTGAGGTAACAACGTCGTCCCGATGGAAGTTCCTATTAGGTAGCTTTCTAGGGTATATTTGACTACAGTGATATTCCCAGAGAATTTTACCTTAAGGTATCCAGAATTCTAACTCCTGGAACGAATATCCCTAAATAATCTCACAGGGATATCGCATAATATCAGAGGACGTATTCTTGACACGTCACATAGCTATCTTCACCCCGAACAGTATTAACTCTTCGAGGGGGTATAGTGACAAGAATCTGAAACGAGAAGGAAAAGAGAGCCGCTCATAAGGCATCTCTCTTATTCTGTTTCCAGTGTGTATCTGATGAAGTCGGTAACTCCCTCTTTATTCCTTGTAGCGATACACGAGGTGTTACAGATACTGTACTATAGGGAGGGGTCAACAGGCCCTTTTACAATAAAAGGAAGGGCGGGTCCATCAGGACGACATGGCTACCTCACCCAAAAATAGATTTTGAGCGAATTTTTCGGGCTCAGGCCATGTCGTCCTGATGGAAGTTTACCAGAGCATTACTGTACCTGTGGATTCTCAATCAGTTCCGTACTCTCAAGAAAGTATTTTCCTGGTCCGTCTAGACCTTGAGACCTATGATGTTATCGTCATACATCATTTCATCTAAGCATGAACTATGTTAGTGCTTCCTGTCCCCTACAGGAAAGAGTCGTACTAGACTCTGGAAAAAGTCTCGAGGAGTACATAACAACTATGGATGAGAAAATGACAAGCTTGTATAGTGGTCTCGCCCTATACAATATAAAGCAAAGTTTGTATAAGAGTCACCAATGTCAGTATGAATTTGTGACACCTTCCCCAATATGACTACTCTTATAAACTAATGGATAATGGTTGTATCCGCGTAAGAACAAATTTGGCCTCTTTGCCACCAACCCGTTAAGGTACCCCGTCAACCCTTCCAAGGAAGGGTTAGAGTGAGTGGATTTTTGCTTGAATCAGGAAACAGTCTTGAATGACATATCATGATAAAAATATCCATAGTTTAATCTTAATGCTCAGTACATTTTTAATAAAATGAGTGTGGGTGAATAAGACTATGAACTAGTTTATTAAAATTTAATAAACGTACATATCAGATCAACATTTATAAAATTTATAAAATGTGGATGATATGTGTTAAAGCATAAAGAAAAACAGTCAACAGGAAATATTGTTTCATCTACTAGGAAACAGATTTGCCACTTCAATTGAATTATTTTTAATAATGATATAGTCTGCATACTGTTTATATACACTAGCGTAAAAAACGCTTGGCACAAGTGTCCGTATTATGCTTTAGATTACCGACATCAATGGAACAGTTCGTAAGGACCCTTTCGTGGCCTATCGCACAGCGTGTAGTAACAAACAGGGACTACACGCGCACCCTCTTAATTAATCGTCCCAAATTAATTACACTGTTCCTCGCAGACTTAAAACAGAAGGTTAAGGAATTCTACCTGCTGCTACCACAGATCTCATAAGTGATGGAGTGAAGACAGTCGACTTCTGTACTCGCTGAAATAGGAATGGATCCGGTAGCAGTACGAATTTTAGTCGTAGTTCCAATGCCAGAGTGAACTACACGCTATTTGTCCACTTGTAGGCCACTATTGCTGCTTTCCCTTTGAAGGATCTCAGCTTATCGAGGACCTTCAAAAGGAGGTTGTGCGGAGGGAACAGATAGATACTGGACCATCTGTTCCAGTCCAGGGACATAGCGTCCATTGCCTCCGCTAATGGATCCTCGTAAGGGGACACGTAACGATCTATTTTCTTGTTGTCTTTCATCGCAAAGAGGTCTATCTGCAGCTCTGGGACTTGACTCGAGATGAAGGAGAACGATCCTGCGTCAAGGGACCATTCTGACTCTATAGGTGTAAACCTAGATAGAGCGTCCGCTGTCACATTGCGGAACCCTTGAATGTGAACTGCTGACAGGTGCCATTTCTTCCTTTCCGCCAAACGGAATATGGCCAACATCACTTGGTTGATTTGAGGTGACCTCGACCCTTGTCGATTCAGGCATCTCACTACCACCTCGCTGTCTAGAACCAGTCTTATGTGGGTCGAGTGGCGAGGAGAAACTTTCTTCAGTGTCAGAAGTACTGCCATGGCTTCTAGAAATTTGATGTGAAATAACTTGAAAAGATTCAACCAAGCTCCTTGGACTCTCATCTGATAAGAGTGGCCTCCCCAGCCTTCCTTTGAAGCGTATGTGTGTATAGTTACTGACGGGGGAGGAGGTTGAAGAAGTATTGATTTCTTCAAGTGCTTGGCACTGGACCACGGCTTGAGAAGCGTTTGCAGGCGAGACGGTAGTGGTCTTATTAGATCTCTTCGCGCGTTTGATGCGTATTTTCTCCAGACTCCTATTGCATCCTTAAGCTGTGCTCTTAGCACTGGATCTGTTATTGAAGCAAACTGTAGAGAGCCCAGCACTCTCTCCTGTTTGCGTCTTGATATCCGTTTGGATTTCAATAGTCTCTTGACAGATCCTGCTATTTCTTTCCTCTTCTTACTAGGAATGGAAAGCTGATGTGACCCCAAATCCCAGTGGATTCCCAACCACTGAAATTTTTGAGCTGGAGAAAGACGAGACTTTTTGATGTTGATCTTGAATCCCAGATATTCCAGGAACTGGATCACTATCTTAGAAGCTTGCATGCATTCTGTCCTGGATGCTGCCCACACCAGCCAGTCTTCCAAGTAGGCTACTACTTGGACCCCCTTTAGGCGTAATTGATGGACAGCTGCGTTCGCGAGCTTCGTGAAAATCCTTGGGGCTATGTTCAGCCCGAAAGGCATGGCTCTGAAGGCGTAAAGCTTTCTATGTAGCTTGAAGCCTAGGTAGGAGGAGAGGTGACGATTAATTGGAACGGGCCAATAAGCGTCAGACAAGTCTATAGAGACAGTATATGCCCTTCTGGGCAGTAGGGTCCTTACGTGCTGAAGCGTGAGCATTCTGAACTTGTAGTTCACTATGAACTTGTTGAGTGGTGACAAGTCTAGAATAACTCTGAGTTTTTTCTGAGTCCTTCTTTGGAACACAAAACAGCCTTCCTTGGAATTTTATGGACTTGAATTTTCGGATTACTCTTTTGTCTAAGAGTTCTCGGACGTATTCTTCCAGAACGGGGGATGAGTGTTGGAAGAATTGAGGAAATTGAGGTGGAGAACTGCTCCAGCTCCAACCTAGTCCATTTTTAATTAGGCTGTGGGCCCAGGGATCGAAGGTCCAGCAATCTCTAAATAGCTGTAGTCTCCCTCCTACTGGAAGTATCTTACTTCTGCTGTTGTGGACCTGAGGCCTTGCCTCCTTGACCGCGTCCTCCCCTGTATCCCCTTCCTCTTGAAGGGCGTTTAGAAGAACCTCTGGCTATTCCTCTAGCTCTCGAACGAAAGGATCAAGTCTGCCTTTCAAAGGCTGGGTTAAAAACTGGTGACTGTGTCGCCACTTGTTGAGGTACCAGCTGGTACGTGGTTGGAGGTTGTGCCACTATCTGAGGCACCGCAGTCACAGGAAGTTGTTGTTGTGCTGTCGGTAGGGTTTAGCTGGCCGAGAGGATGGCCTAGGCCTTTTTGTCTTCCTCTTGGGTTGGGGACCCTCATCTGGAGAAGACTTTCGCTTGAGATCTAAGCCCCACTTTTTGAGAAGGTTCCTATTCTCTGTGGTGGCCTTGTCTACTACCTCCTTAACCACTTCATTGGGAAAGAGGTCTTTACCCCATATACGAGAGGAGATCAGTTTCCTCGGTTCGTGCCTCACCGCAGCCGAGGCGAACACGAACTCTCTACAGGCTCTCCTAGCTTTAATAAAGCTATAGAGATCCTTCGTAACTGTGGTCAGATGGGTTCTGGTAGCAACCATGAACATGTCCTGGATCTTGGGGTCACTTGCCCTCGTTTCTAGTGTCGTTTGCAACGACATCAATGCCGCAAGTCATTCCTTTGTCTCTTGCTCTCTACGCAAGAGAACCTCCGACAGTTTTTGAAGTGCCTCACCGAACTGGCGTTCAGCATTATCAGCTTCCAGCTTCCTGACTGAGAAGGTAAGGTGTACTCCTTCCAGTCTTCTAGGTCCAAGGACAAGGTCAGAGATAACAGCATGGTTTCCCTGCCTCCACCGCCTTTAAGGCTGCCTTATATACCTTTTCCAAGAAGGAAAAGGCTCTGGTAGGAGAGGCCACAAAGGAGGGAAGCTTCTTACTCAAGGCGGGCACCTTTGAGTTAGTGAAGCCCCTCTCTTTCATCGAGCTCTCTAGTAACATCTGAGCTTTACTATGGTCAAAAACTATGACCTCCTTTGGCTCCGTCTCCTCCTTTGAGGCTGGCTCCTTCCTAAGACGGACATAGCAGTCCGGATAAGAATCTTTGTTGGGCCAAAATTCCACTTCTTCCAGGGGAATTGCTCCCAACTTTTCTGAGATCACGATCTTCCTGGTTGTCATTGGCATGTGTTCGGCATACCTCCAAGGATTGGTATCTGAGCACAAAGGAAGATCCTTCACGCTGAGCTGCTTCTGGGGCCCACGTGATGCTGCAAGTCTACGTATCTCCAGTTTCATTGCAGCTTCCTTCTCATCATTCTTCCTTTGAATTTGTTTGATCATCTCAACAATGGAAGAAATAGTCCTTCCCAGTTCATCTGGGATAGCAGACGATGTAGACGGAATAGGTTCTGGGCCCGGAACCGATGTAACCGACTCTTCATCGATTTCTTCCTCTTCTACTTGAGGAGCCTGGAAAAGCTCCTCCTCCTGACCTTCTCCTAGAAGATCCTTCTCAGTAGAATCCGACACCTCCGACATCCTATCGTCCAATTGGATGTCTTGAAGGGCGGCTGAGACTTCAGAATCTACCGGATTCTGGGCAGTTGGTATCTCCACCTGAGGCTGGGGGATGATTGCATCAGCTGATGCTTTAGGGAAAAGGTAGGCCCTCATCTTCTCATTTGGAAGGTAGGGACCTGAGGTGTTTTTGTGAAAACCCCTCACCCAGGATGGTAACGTTTCCCTGGCAGCATCCCTTGACTCCGTTGACTTAGGGTCATCAAAAGCCTCGGTAATCAGGTTAGAACAAACTGTACAAACCTGAGGGTTCCAATAGCGGAGATCACCTCTGGAGGCTCCGCATGCTGCGTGCCTCCTGCAATATTGATGTCCAGAGAAGTTCTTTCTGCGGACATTACAGAACACACTCCCGCACTTCGGATGGTCTTCCTGTAAAGAGAAGAAAAATCCATGAGTATCAAGTGAAGGCTTATATTGGGACATTTAGCTTATATAGAAAAGCTATAAAAGAAAGAAGGAAAGACACATACTTGTATTTCCTGTCCAGTCATTTGCTGAAACCTCCCGAGATATTAAAACTAAGGTTAATTCTATTCTAGAATACCTTATGTAATTTCCTAAACAGAAATTTAAGGTGTAGTTCACACCTTGAGATAAAGATTTAATATACGGGATAGAAAGAATACAGAAAGAACTTACTTTCTATATACTGTACAGTCTCAACAAAAGGCTGTACAATATAACATTAAGTATGATGAAGAACTTTAGTGTTATCACAAGCTCTGTACAGCAGTTTCTGCTAATGCAGTGTGTACTACACTACAAATACAGCAACTACTGTACATCGCATGCTGTTGTGCCGGCCAGCACGCGCCGGTACGTGCCGGCGTGCGCCTGCACATGCCGGCCGGCACCTACCCCTTTATAGTTCAAAGATATACTATCTCTAACTAATAGGCGGCAGCCCACTGATTCGTGACTGTGTGCCGGCCGGCAATCATTGCCAGCCGACGGCTGAAAACACTAATACCCGGCTGCCGGCCGCTAATCGTAGTGACCAGGAGATTCGGGATGTGTTTCCACTGCCGGCAGGCAAAGGTAATAAAACCCATGCCCGCCGACAGTAGCCAAGAACCAGAGAACCTCCCCCTGCCCGGCTGTCGGCTGTTAGGGGTGCAACACAATAGTCAGAGAAAAAGTATGGATATAAGGTTATGAGGCGGCGTTGCCATATGACCTTCTATCCAGAGAGAGTGACCTTATGGAAGGGGAGAATGTAGCATTCAGGCTTCCAAAGAATCCATAGCCTGCCGGGCTCTACCGGCAGACATGGAAGGGAGACCAAGGGAGGTGAGGGGTTCACTCTGCAAAGAATAAAGGGTCTCTGCCGGCCAACACGTAGTGCCAGCTGGCAGAGAGCTGAACCTGTCCTCCATCCTAACCTATACTAGGTACAGAAGTAGGACTGTGGCCTAAAGAAAATAAAAGAAAGAGAGGTGGGGAAGGGATAAGGGTTCTATAGACTTCGTTTTAGCAGGAGACACACTCAGCCGTTAAGGAAGCTCATCCTAACCAAGAGTTGTCTATTAGGGAGGAAGACTTGCAATACTTGCTATTCTCCTCCCAACCAGAACAAAGTTAGGTGAAGTCATTTCGCCAGGCAACAGAGAAAACTCATTCTCCAACCCGAGAAAAACAACACAGGACAGTCTGCTAGGCCACTAGAGGAAGGAATCATCTCTTACAGAATCCTTCCAACATGGACTAGGGAAGCAAAGCTTCCTGTGTCTGCCCCTAACCTAGCAGAGGAGACTCATTCTCTATGCTAGGAAGAAGCAGACCACAGAGTAGAAACTCTGATGTTCTGTCCTAACCCAAAAAACCAGTCACTCTGGTTATCAGGTCAGGACAGACATATCCTAGAATAGTTATACCTGAATTATTATACAGATAGAACAACTAGGATTAAGCCAAAGGCTTACAGAGGGAGAGAGGGATTGAACTTAGCCTCCAGAGGAGAAAAGAACAATCCGGGATGTGCGAAAGTATACTACTGTACCTAGAATACTAGACTAGGTAAGATGAGAATCGATTACCTAAATCACCGAAACTCTCTCGTATACAATCTTGAAAAAAAACCTTCAACATTATCTTACATGTATAAAATATTTGCCTATAGCTTCAATAACATAACACTCAGAAAAACTTATATCATCCATGAAAGTATTAGTGCCAGACGTCTAGGCTACGAAGCCTCGCGAAGGGCAAGATTGGTACCTCGACCCTTGTCGAAATCACCGAACTAAAAACTGACGGTATAATATAAGCAGTCCTAGAGGAGCTAAATAGCTAAATTATTAAAGCGTAACAAATTGGGAATGTCGCTCCAGCTAACTAAATGTCCCATAAGAGCGAGCGATAGCATCCAGGATGCCTCTGGTAGGCAACAGCTCTTGTTTACGTTAAAATCACTTTTGATTTAATTCAAAACGACAAGAGCTTACATTTATACATAGTAAAGATAATACTCAACTTCCTAGAGGCAGAAGAGGCCGGAGAAGTCATCAAAATGTTGAATTAAATCCAAAATAACGAAAGAACACAAGGGAAAACACCGAGTAGTAGAGCTACACAAAAAGGAATAAAGAGGGCGCTACCGCCTTCATCAGATACACACTGGGAACGGAATAGGAGAGATGCCTTATGAGCGGCTCTCTTTTCATTCTCGTTACAGATTCACTATACCCCCTCGAAGCGTTAATACTGTTCGGGGTGAAGATAGCTATGTGACATGTCAAGAGTACGTCCTCTGATATTATGCGATATCCCTGTGAGATTGTTTAGGGATATTCTCTCCAGGAGTTAGAATTCTCGATACCTTAAGGTAAAATTCTCTGGGAATATCATTGTAGTCAAATATACCCTAGAAAGCTACCTAATAGGAACTTCCATCAGGACGACATGGCCTAAGCCCAAAATTCATACATATTTGATGGTTTTAACAGCCCACAGTACCAGAGATGTTATTTTCTTGTTAGGGTCATGGTGGACTATTGAAAACGTCCCGACCTGATAAACCACTAGACTAGGGTTTGAGTTACAATTCGTGTGTCACACGATCGTACATAGTAACGATTTTATATATATATATATATATATATATATATATATATATATATATATATATATATATATATGTAATTATATATATATATATATATATATATATATATACAGTATATATATATAAATATATATATATATATATATATATATATATATATATATATATATATATATATATATATATATATATATGTATATATATTTATATATATGTATAGATATATATATGTATATATATATATATATATATATATATATATATATATATATATATATATATATATATATATATATATATATATATATATATATATATATATATATATATATATGTATATATATATATATATATATATATATATATATATATATATATATATATATATATATATATATATATATATATATATATATGCAGAAAGGCGAAGGAAAGCGGATACTTCAGCATTTGGACAGTTTATTGGCTAAGCTTTCGGGAACAACATTTCCCATCATCGGAGCCAAAAAGTGAATGTAAAACACAGGTCAATAGTTAATGAAATTCTGTTAAAAAGGCAAGAATTATAATAAATACATCGAAATACTTAAAAAATGAAGTGGATGAAATATACTAAAAAATTATAAATTAAACCATATAAATAAAATTAAAAATTAAAACGTTAAAACATTAAATGAATGATATAGTAAAAGAGCAATATCGAAATCAGAACAAATACACAGAAAACTTTAAAGAAGAATTCACAAAACATCATAGATATGGGAATCAAAATAATAATACACAGAAATAACCTGGAATAAAAGAAAAAAAAAACAGACAAAATAAAATAAACTCTGGATAAGAAAGAAACACACCTAGTATGGAAAAAAAAATCCAAGACTGAGACATGGAAGGACGGGGAGGTTTAGACGTTAGAGCATGAAAGTAATGGTTTGAAGATTAATTGGTGAAAGTCGTTAGGCAATATGTAAAGGAACAGAGGTTGTTGAGTGATTAAGAGTAGGGGATAGCTGTTTAATGAAAAGAGATTCTAGGGTAGGTAGAGAATAGCTATTGGGGGATTGGGCTAGAATTTTGAAATTAGAATAGTTAATTAATTGCTTGCATTCTTGAGCGTGATTACAAATGGAAGAAAATTCTTTTTTATTTAAAATACAACCTGTACGGTGACTGACTCCTCTATGAGAGTCAATGCGGATCCTCAAGAGACGGTTGGAACAACCAATATAGGTTCCTAAATTACATTTAGGACAATTGTATAAGTAAACAATTGAGGACCGCATCAAATCTGGTAGAGTGTCTTTGAAAGTGAACATGCTGCCTATGGATAGTGGATTTTTGAATACAAACTTGAAATTAACATATGGATACAAATTGGAAAGATCTTTCTCAAGTTTACATTTAACATTTTTATAGTTATAAATAAATGGTAGAGACACATACATTTGCTTTTTTGGTACGTTTAGTACGGTGGCTTTCGGAGTAAAAATGTTATCTAAAAACTGTTTTGTAAATTTATCAAATACGTTACATGGATAACAGTTCCTAATAAAATACGATTTTAAAAATTTAATTTCCTCGTGGAATCTACCCCAATCTGAAGAAAGATTAAAAGCTCTATAAATTAATGTTTTACATGAGTTTACTTTAAATGAAATCGGACAGTGACTAAAAAAGTTTAACCCAAGTCCTGTAAAAGTTTGTTTTCTAAAAATGCCAGTACTAAATGCACCATTACAACGTGAAATCTTAATATCTAAAAAGGAAAGTTGATCATTATGTTCGGAGTCCAAAGTGAACTTAATATTTGAATGAAATGAGTTTATGTACTCTAAAAACAAAGTGGCATGGTGTCTATCTCTAAAAAGAACAAATGTATCATCGACATAACGTCTATAAAATAGGGGTTTAAAGGACACAGGGCACTGATCAAAGAACAACTTTTCTAGGTGGCACATAAATATATTTGCAAAGGTAGGGCCCAAGGGAGAACCCATTGCCATACCATCGACCTGTTTGTAAACTTTGTTATTGAAAATAAAGTAAGTTTCTGTTACGGCAAGTTCAAGTAATTTTCTAAAAGAGTTAACGTTAAAACCATGAAATGAGGAAGTCGGGTTGGGAAATAGTCTAGTTAAAATAATGTCTATTGTTTCTGATAGTGGAATATTAGTAAATAAAGAGGTAACATCATAACTGACCATAAAACTATTGGGATCTTGCTGGAGAATATGAGGTACAAACTGAGATGAGTTTTGCAAGGTGTAAGCATTGGAAGTGAGATCACTGAGTAGAGGGACTAAAAATTTAGCTATACCAAAATTAGCGGAGTTGTAAGCAGCCAGAATGGGACGTAATGGTATGTCAGCTTTGTGAACCTTGGGTAAACCATATAAAACGCTGAAGGATGAACCAGTGCTGTACAGGGAACGGTATGTTTCTTCTGACAAAAAGGATTCATCTTTGAGTTGTTTGAGGTTACGGTTGATTTTGTCCTCTACTTTATAAATCAAACTAAACTCTGGAGACCCAATTTCACAAAATTTACTGTTGTCTGAAAGAATGTGAAGCATTTTGTCGGTATAATCCTGTTTATTGAGAAGCACCACACCTCTACCCTTGTGTTTTACATTCACTTTTTAGCTCCGATGATGGGAAATGTTGTTCCCGAAAGCTTAGCCAATAAACTGTCCAAATGCTGAAGTATCTGCTTTCCTTCGCCTTTATGCTAAACCTCAAGCTTTCTAGAAGCGAAAATGCCATTAATTATATATATATATATATATATGTATATATATATATATATATATATATATGTATATATATATATATGTATATGTATATATATATATATATATATATATATATATACATATATACATATATATATATGTATACATATATATACAAATATATATATATATATATATATATATATATATATATATATATATATATATATATATATATATATACATATATAAACAAATATATATATATATATATATATTTTTATATATATATATATATATATATATATATATATATATATATATATATATATATATATATATATATATATATATATATATTCATGTATATTTATATATATATATATATATATATATATATATGTATATATATATGTATATATATACATATATATATATATATATATATATATATATATATATATATATATATATATATATATATATATACAGTAGGGTCCCGAATTATACGTGTTCGAATTATAAGATTCCCCTTTTATGCGATCGCTATTTTTCAAAAATAAATTTTCTGTATTTGCGGAGCTGTTCAAAGTCTGCTAGTCAAGGACTACAAAACATATCAAATATATTGTCTTTTTAAGTCTATTGGTTGCACTAAATACGGTGATTTATAATAAATGTTACAAAACAATATTAACATTACATCTTATTAACATAATTTCATTATAAGCCTATTTAAGGATAAAATTCCACATCAACAATGAAATCAACTGTTAACTGTGCGAGTCCAGCTGACAAAATGTGAACAGAATTGTGGTTACGTTGTCAGCAATCTTTATCTTTCTCCAACCTTTCGATATATATATATATATATATATATATATATATATATATATATATATATATATATATATATATATGTATATACATATATATATATATATATATATATATATATATATATATATATATATATATATATATATATATATATATATATATATATATATATATATATATATATATATATATATATATATATATATATATATGTTATGCTTAGTATCCTCGCTCTCCCCTCGCACTGACAGGGACCTAAATAAAGATGTCTGTTTTTCTCACTGTTAACTGTTAACAGAACCGGTTGTCGGTTGAACAGGAAACAGCTTGTTATATGTTATGGCCTTCTTGCCCGAAATTGATGTATATATAACCTGATGTTTTTTAATAAAGTTACTCAGTTGCTTTCATCCTGCTTTTGAGTCACATAATTCTCTCGTCCCGTCACATTGGTGAACCCGAAGTGACCCGCTCTTCCCACCTTCCACCCCCTCACTGTTACTATGAAACCCTCAAAACATACATTTTGCAGCCACCTGTAAAGCAAAGCTTTTTCAGCTCTCTCAACAACCGTTTGGGGACCAAAGGTTTTCGCTCGCCCTCAGGGGAATGACCAGTATCGCTCACCTGCAACCTGCCGCAGACGGCTCTCCTCGTGAGGTGAACCTACCGTTTACCCGAACCTGTACGTGCTGCCATACCCGATGTCAATAGTATAACCATAAAGGACTTAATGACCAAAGCCGGCGCCCTTATAGAGAGCCACTTCATGACCTTCAAGACCTCAATCAACGCCTCCACTCCAGACGAAGAGGACACCTATTCAACGTCAACCGAAGCTGATGTGAATGGCGTAGGACACACACGCCTATGAATGCCCTAGGACATACACGCCTATGATTGACGTATGACACACATGCCTATGAATGCTGTAGGATACACATCCCTATGAATGCCATAGGACACATGCCTACCTCGTGACAAGCCTGAGAGGTGACAATGCCACCCATCATCCACCACTCGCTCGCGCCCCAACCAACGACTTCTATAGCCACTCATTGCCGCCCATCGGCCGTCGTTTTGCTACTAGCACTCCAGATTCGGGGCTGCCGCAAAGAAATGTACAGTACAGTGATCCCTCACTACTTCGCGGTTCGACAATTGCGGATTCACCACTTCGTGGATTTTTTTCATAACGCATGTATATACATATATCGCGGATTTTCCGGATATTTCGAAAATACCGCGATGTGACCGATGGTGCGAGACTGGAGAAAGTAAGGAAAATTGAATCATGATTGATTTTCAAAATAAATGAAACTTTGAGGAGCAACAAAGATATCATTTGTTAGAGAGATAAAGAGAGGTAAGGAATGAGATGTAGTGAATAGTAGCCCAGAGAGAGAGAGAGAGAGAGAGTGAGTGTGTGTGTGTGTGTGTTGTTTTAAATGTAATAAGAGAGAGAGAGAGAGAGAGAGAGAGAGAGAGAGAGAGAGAGAGAGAGAGTGTGTGTTGTTTTAAAAAGTAATAAACAAAAAAATTTGATAGGTTATAACACATTGGTCCTTATGTAATATCAACTGTATAGACGGTTTGAATAAGTTAAGAAATGGTATAAACGATACTTTGTTAGTGTATTCGTACGCTCTCAAGAGCGGCAGCTAGACGTTCGCTGATCTGATCATAGCCAAAAGTAAAACAAAAAGAAGTCAAAAATACTCGATTTTTAAAACACACCCGAAATTCAAAAACAAAAGTACACGCTTTCTTAATGTGCAATTAACTATTTAAAGAGTAGCAATATTCTGGAATAAAATGATGTTTCCCAAAAAATAGTGGTTTGCTGATGAAATCGGATGCCGTATCTTTAGCAACGATTGAAATGGATGTAAACTCAGCATAATTTTTTCGTTTCGTATTTAATTGACACTAAGAAAACTAATTTTAGTTTCTTCATCTATATGTAAGTATTGTATAACACAAAGAGAGAGAGAGAGAGAGAGCGAGAAAGAGAGAGAGAGAGAGAGAGAGAGAGAGAGAGAGAGAGAATGAATCAGCTGTTGTAATGGAATGCCATGTTTTTGTTTTGTGAGAATTTCATCGCCACGACTAACAACAACATACTGTACTGAACTTTACAATATTATACAGACTACTGTAATATGATAAAGTAAAATATTTGTAATAACCTATTTTATATGAAATAGGGCTATTTTTTTTGTTTAAAATTTACATTTACGTACGTAAAACAACTCTCTCTCTCTCTCTCTCTCTCTCTCTCTCTCTCTCTCTCTCTCTCTCTCTCTCTCTTTCTCTCTCTCTCTCTCTCGTAAATTGTTTCCTGCTTTGCTACGTATGTATGATTTTATATAGATATGGTAAATGATATTTGTAATAACATATTTTCTAAAAGCTTTTACTGTAAAATCATTATTTATCACTTTCATCATGTGCGTTAAATGCCTTCGTTTGTTTAGGTATTACGATCGTAGATGGAGCATACTTTATGACGCCACCCATAAAGAAAAACATTTCATTTGGAAGTCCTAAGAAAAATTAAGTAAAACATTGGTAATAACAAAATCAACATACTGTATAATCAATATAATCGATGCAAAAACTAACCTATACACAGATGTGTACAGTAAATGCATTTATTTCTTCATTATGATCAGAGATAAACGTAAACAAAACATTGGTTACCATTTTTTATCGTGCTTTTTGGCGTGTTTAGGAAACGCATGATATAAAATCGCCTTTAACTTTTGTGCCTGTTTTAGTTCAGGGTACTGTAGTACATGCATTAAGTGTTCTCTACATTAAATGGGGAGTTTGATAAGAGTATTGGTACAAGGGAAGGTTTTAAAAGTCTGAATATACATGTTAAATAAATACGTAAATATGGTGTCACTACTTCGCAGATTTTCACCTATCATGGTTGGGTCTAGAACCTATCTTCTGCGATAAACGAGGGCTCACTGTATGTCATTTTTAGGGGGGGGAGCCATGTACCAACAGTGTGTCACACGATCGTACAGAGCAACGACATTTTTTTTTTGTTTATATTATGCTTTGTATCATCACTCTCCCCTCGCACTGACAGGGACCTGAATAAACATGTTTGATTTTCTCACCGTTAACTGTTAACAGAACCGGTTGTCGAATGAACAGGAAACAGCCTGATATACGTTATGGCCTTCTTGCCAAAAATTGATGTATATATAAGCTGATGTTCTGTAATAAAGTTACTCAGTTGCTTTATTCCTGCTTTTGAGTCACAATCTTCTCTCGGCCCGTCAGACGCTCAACCTCAATAAATTCTTGTAGTGTCCTCAACCTCATCATCCTTGTGAGCTAAGGATGGGTGCTTTTGGGGAGCCTACTGAGTCCTTAGCAGCAATATCCAGGCCCTCCCTGGTCCCAGCTTGGCTAGAGAGGGGACTTGGGCAGTGATCATAATGTATATATGGTCAATCTCAAGATCATTGTTATTCAAACAAGGGAAATGTCACTGTCCCTTGTCTCTGCCATTCATGATCCGCCTTTAAACCCTAAAGTAAAAGGAGTAGAAATCATTAATGTCGTTGGCATCAGGAGAGGTTAACCTCACTAATGAGTCTACAACCCTTTAATGGGTGTCCCTCTTCCTTATATCCATTGCATCAGCTTTCCAGAGAAACATTTGAGGGTAGTATCACTTACTGATATAAGACTTTCAGTGTGAACGATGCTATGTTTTATATGATATATTGACACTGACATTTACACCCAGATATTATCATGTGTGTTTTGTATAGGTTGCGATGCAAATATTGAAATGGGTTTATAATTCCAGAAGACATAATTACAGGAATACTTGTTTTGTCTCTATAACTAAACAAGCGCCATACTTATTTTATTCATGACAAATATCCTATAGACAATCACATGCACATGCAATGAAGGCTGGATTCAGAGAGAGTCACAATCACAGACGTTGTAATGAGAACTGCAGAGTCTTCCTCTTGTCTTCTTCAATCAATCTTGGTCCTTATTGTTTTCGTTTTGCAATTTATTCTATGAATGTCCCTACGGACCACAAGGCAAGTAGGCAAGAGAGAGAGAGAGAGAGAGAGAGAGAGAGAGAGAGAGAGAGAGAGAGAGAGAGAGAGAGAGAGAGAGAGAGAGAGCAAATCACCTTTAATGTATTTATTGTGCTAAGATTTCCTGAGAGGGATTTGATAAAGAGAACATGTTATTTCCCTAGCATTCCTCCTTTGAGTGATGGAAGGATCGAAGGATATTATATTTTATGTCAGATAAACGCCTCTCTTCAGTGACTCCTTCATGACCAATGAAGGAATACCATAAAGGACGAATGGTGTCAAAATTTGATTGATATTCATTGCACATCGAAGGAATCAGGAAACAATTTGTAAATTTGAGGAATTGCAAGAGGTAACCACCTTTTGCTTTTGATATTGTTATGCAAAATCCTTTCATAATTAATGGTTTATAATCTTTTTTTTTTCATAGTTCATTGGAAACGTTTTATCTGTTTCAGTAACTATCCTTTTGATATATAAAAGAGAGGCGTCAGAAAATAAACGTATTCTATATGCACAAAGGATGAGGTTGCAACCCCACCAACATACCTTCATTGCCTCTTCCCATCAAAGATAAGGATTTAGTCACATCAGTTGTTTCTGCTTATTTCCTTCATCAATTAGATTCTCTTAGAAAATTTATGTTAAACTTGTAAACACGTAACAGTTCACTCACTTATTTCCTTTGGAGTCGTGTCTACGTGGAAAACTGCAAGAAACAATATAGATATAGAATTTGTGTCTGTTTCTGCATTGCGGTATATTCTTTTGATTGGTGTTATTTTTGTTGTTGTTGTTATTGTTTATGCACCTAAATCATAATTAAATAGAAAACCCAACAACGATAGGGGGACGGTAGAGACTGTGAGTACCAAATCGCTATGATGCTCGGACAGGGGCACCATTAATGAGGCCGGGCTGGACGACCGTGAAACTAAGCATTGATTTTATCACCCGGAGCCTGATAGTATAATCAGGCTATACGTGCAACAGAAAAAAGATATGCATAAAAATTTCTTCTATAACAAATATTATCATTTTTATCACAAAGATTCTTCTTATTGACATATTCTATTCCTGCTTCTTTGCCAAAAGCGAATTTGGTTTCACCAAAAGATTGTCATCTTTTTCAATGCATTTTTATGATACGTAGTTTCGGTACTTGAAGAGAGACAGATAGGACGAATAAGTATTTATAAGGAACTGTCAAAAGGAGAGAGAGAGAGAGAGAGAGAAAAAAAAGAAAGGATAAGGACATCATAGTATTTTCTTCTACCCTCCTTTACTATCATTTTTTGTTATTCAGTTGGATTGCCCCTACCGTCTGACTGCGCACTGGTAAGATACTTTGACTTGTTTTTATGTAATCACATAATGTCATCATTAAATGCGTCACAAGTTTGTTGAAAACAAACCAATCTTTTATCTGAAGGGTGAAGAATTTAGCCACAATCAGTTATTCTGTGCCTGTCATGACAGGAATAAAAAGAAAGTAAAAAAAAAAAAAAAGGAACAGCATTAGGGTAAACGTCATCATAATATAAACATGACTGATCGATTGATTCGTTGATTCCATTACAAAAACCGAAATATGGATTGAATGAGGCATTGTTGGCAATGAATGTCGTCTGTGATAATGAAATGAACCAAGTAATTCAGGGAGACTAATGAATCTTCATTACCTTCACATTGAACAATACGACGCTATTTTGGGATCTCATAATCCAATACTGATCATCTGACTTGATAAGAGAGAGAGAGAGAGAGAGAGAGAGAGAGAGAGAGAGAGAGAGAGAGAGAGAGAGAGAGAGATTTAATGTTTGACTGTCGAATGTTCGAGGACCCATTCACTGCAGTCTGAAACTTCATATATGAGAATATTATTACTACTCTTCCATAACATTCAAATCTATGGCGTCGTCGTCCTTTTGAAGCTTTTAACATGAAACTTGTCCTTTGTAACTCTTGAGAATCATATTCGTTGCATGTTTATTTGACTTGATCGTCAATAGCCCGCGCTGTAATGATGGAAGTTGGAAGGAAATTAATGGGCTAGGACATCGTTGCTTTGGGTTCTTCTGTAATTTGCATATTAATGACGTGACTAAAATAAAGATAACAGAAGAATACTGACCTTTTCCTAACGGTGTTGAGGGCAACGTATGGATCAGTGGTGGAAAGATCTCTGAAGTGTAACTAAATTAAATAGAGAATCATATAAAAGTTGTGGGAAATTATACGTATTTAGGAGAGAGAGAGAGAGAGAGAGAGAGAGAGAGAGAGAGAGAGAGAGAGAGAGAGAGAGAGAGAGAGAGAGAGAGAGAGAGAGAGCTTTGTGGAATTACAATGTAACTTTAGAACGACGTCTGACGCAGCTGCCAAACTCGTGTTATAATATTTTTCCTCTGTTGGGGCGAGCAATGAATGGTGCAAAACACGTTTGCAAGAAAGACTCCATCGTTTGCATTGGAATGTTATGAAGCCTGAGATTGTAACTGGCTCTGTTTCGCGATATGTCTCAAGTCTTGTTCCATGAGGACACAAAAGAAAGTCGTTTTGCTGATGACCCTTTTTGGATCCCTTTATCTGACATTGCCTCTCGCATGACGCTCCTATGCTCTGTTGTTCAAATATGAGAAAATAATTGATTTTGCCTCAACAGATGGCTATTAGAGCTCACTCCCCAAAGGCTTTTGATAGCTATTGCTCTCATCTAGCAAAGGAGGTTCTAATTAAAATAGTAGAGATTACTTAGAGTAAACACAAACAATTGAACTTTGATATCCATTGCCAATTATAAGCTCTTTAAACTATTACTTTGGAAAAGGGAAGTTAAGATTCAATAACCTACTGTTCTTTTAAGGAATATTGTTTATTGTTTGGAAGAAAAGTCAGAGTAACGAGATTTAACAGGAGGAAATGATCATGAAAATCAAGAAATGTATCAATAAGATACCAATCTCTTGTGTCTTTCGGGAACGAAAGATTAAAATTGAATCTATAAAGAAAATGTACAGGTAATTTTCAAGATAAATCTGAAGTATTTCCAATCCCGTTATTACATAAATGTCGGTAAGAAAAATCGGTTTTCTTTTACTGCGTCACTAATAAACAACATCTCTCTCTCTCTCTCTCTCTCTCTCTCTCTCTCTCTCTCTCTCTCTCTCTCTCTCTCTCTCTCTCTCTCATCCTAATCTAATACTTAGTAATAGTTCCCTACCACGAACTTCAGAGCCAAAAGGATACCCAAATGAATGATGAGATAAACCAACAAAGGAATGATATCCTTCGACCAAGACTCCTGTAACTGTGAAATCGCTCCAAAGGAAACGCCAAATCAGTCCGAAAATGTTCTCCTGCACTCTCACGTGGAAGGCCATTTCATTAGCCTCTGGATGAGGTGAGTCATTCAATAATATTTTTGTAATAGGAAAAGATATTTGCATTAAAAGGGAGAAGAGAAAGGAGCTACAAACTGAAGGTAATAAGTAAAGGAAATGAGAGCATAATTAAAGCAGAAAAAACAATAACCAGAGACAGACAAACACACGTGAAGAAGGAAACCATCAGTTCTGGTTCCACAAATTCCAACTGTTTTTCTCCGGATGTTTAATCTCATTATTATCACGTCCAAACTCACCTTATTAGATGGTAGCATTCTAATATGATTCGCTTTATATGCAGACTGGAATGAATCTGATTAATAAAATAGATTAATATTAATGATATCGCAAAGTTGAAATGAGATTTAATACTTACAAAGTACCTGAATTAATCCAAGAAAAATATTGATACTATTTAATCTCTGTATCATACAGATGTATGTTTGGATATTTGGTCAGAGGAAAGGAATATTGTTCGAATCTGAGCTTGCGAACGGAAGCATAAATAAATGGAGCATTAGCATTCGGTCATGAGTTGCAGAAGGAGAGAGTAACATCACTAAGGATGCTTTCCTAAAAAGAAGGATACTACAAAGAAGAAAATTGAATAAATCCTTGGGATAATTATGCCAGTCTTGATTTACGTATTTGGAAAATTACTCAGGGTTTTGGTGGCCTATGTGAGGAAAGGAAACAAGGAAATAGAATAAAATATCAAAATGAAATATTTTCTAGAACAGTAACAACTTTAATCAGATTCTTCACATGAGAAATATAAAAACTTCCTAGAACAAAATAAAAAAACAAAAATCAAGAAGAGAAACAAGATAGAACAGTATGCCCGAGTGGACCCCCAAGCAAGAGAACTCTAATCAGAAAGACACATCCAACTACAGCCACTTCATAAATGATTTCTCCTCTCGAAATTGCATCTGTAATATTAATGCATATTAATGATGCTTGCATCATTAAATGCCTGAATTCTCAGTGAAATAAATCCTTCATTTGAGAAGCGAGGAGAGCAGCCAAACCTCATCCCAATGCAGCGAGGTAGAAATGGAATTTAATTGTTGTCTTTTTAAATGAACAAATTTACCAATGAAGTCGCATTACTATCATTATCATAATTAGGGTTATTAGCATTATTATTTTTAGTATTTATATCATTATCATTATCATTTCTGATGCCAAATACATAACAATGGACATATATATATAGCATCGAAAAGAACAGTAGGCAATATACATTATTAATGTTACTGCTCCACCTGTGTCATCCAGTTATTCTAAAAGGTAGATCTAAACAAAGTTTTATTTTGTGCAGATAGCTGGAATAAGACCGAGATCTCTGCAAGTGACTTCATCTAAAGACATCAACAGTTACAATTAATCTGTAAATCAAAACCAAAGAAGATTGTACGAGTTTTTATGGCTGGACTGCTATCCATTAATAGCAAATAGGAGATTTTGAACCGGATCATAGCTAACTAAAGAAATGCTTTCTAGCCTTGTTTGAGATCTTCTGCTCCACAGAGGACGTTACGAATGTGAACTTATGCTGATGTTTTCTTTCTACCTTTCTCTCATCTTGTAAGCAAATGTCAATTTCAAATGGGCTGTGTGGTGGCCAAAAAGAAATAATCTTCAAAATTAAAGAGAATTTTAGCCCTTTCAAGGGGTGCTTCACTTAGTAAAACATATAGGCTATACACCCACACAACCAAAACCACATACACACACACTCACACACACACATCCATACACACACACGCATACACACATGTATATATATATATATATATATATATATATATATATATATATATATATATATATATATATATATATATATATATATATATATATATATATATATATATATATATATATGAAATTCTTTTCCATACTATTATCTGAAGCATAGTCAAACAGAACAACAAAAAGTCCCTTTTTTATTCGTCAAAGAAATGATAACGACCTTCAAGAGTCATTGTTTACCTACAAGACATTCATTTGCAATTCCACAAAGAAACATTTGATGACCTAAATATGATCCCAATGACCTTAGGAAAACGTTTCCTTTTGAGCCGTTGAGGATGAGTCCCACTGGCAGAATGGATGACCCTAATTAAGAGATATGCTTTGCAAGTCTTTCACAATTAAAGGATATTTGTGTACTGAGCATAAGTACAAATTTTCCGCAATATTTGATTATAGGGATGACTTCATATTCTCCTTACTATTCTTTTATCCACGCTTATTTTGATTAGTTAAACACCATTTTGCAAAGTAATATATTAAAGAAAAGTATTTCTACTTAGGTAAAGCATTGCCATATAATTGTGACCCGTTTTGCTTTCAACAACAGACCCCAAACGTCACTAATACATTATCAATTGCTACACATTTCCTTATTATTCATATGATAGTATCTGCATTTATGGGATTAACCTTTCATGTGAATTAGACCATGATTATTACAAGGCCCAATAAACGTATTATCTATTACACGAGGGTCAATATCCAAAAACGTTAATTTCTCTTTGAATTTTACATGTGCCCTAATGTACTGAGTCTGTTGACACCTTGTTTATATATGAGAGAGAGAGAGAGAGAGAGAGAGAGAGAGAGAGAGAGAGAGAGAGAGAGAGAGAGAAAGTTGATGCGTAAAGTTCTAATCAACTTACATAGGCTTTATGTAACCTTATTTCCTTCTAGGAATCAGTAAAATCAAAGTTTCCTTCTTGGCTAAATCAACTCCTGCCACTTCCTTATGACTCTCCAGAAGATGCTGAACAAATCCTCATCTCCGGAAGGTATGACTCAGGTGCCTCAGTCTTATTCATTCATTCTCATTTCAGATAGGTTTGTTGAATCTAAGAGAATCTTTAGAATCGACACAAAATCATGAATAATAATTGAGACATTTAAAATGAATAAGATAGACATATCAACACTCGATTCATCTCTCAAGAATTCATTATGACATTTGGATTTCACGATTCTTTAAAACAATTTATCTCGAACACAATTATTGGGTCAACGACACATGAAGGTCACCAGCATTAGTTAAGATCTTAAATGACCTGCTTAAGATAATGAGGTATCGTTTAGATTCTCTTTCCTGAAGTCACGATTTCACTGTGGATTCAAAACATTCTAAAGGAGGAATAATACTAACTCATCGAAATAATGGATTATGACAAAAGTCTTGATGTCATAACTAATTCGATAAAACCACTCAATATCTAATATTATTATTATTGTTATTATTATTATTATTATTATTTTTATTATTATTATTATTATTATTATTATTATTATTATTATTATTATCATTATTATTATTATTACTTGCTAAGCTACAAACCTAGCTGGAAAAGCAAGATGTTATAAGCCCAAAGGCTCCAACAGGGTAAAATAGCCCAGTGAGAAAAGGAAATAAGGAAATAAATAATCGATAAGAGAAATAATGAACAATTGAAATGTAATATTTTAAATGCTGTAACAACACCAAAAAGATATTTCCTTTATAAACTATAAAAAAACTTATGTCAGCCTGTTCAACATGAAAACATTTGCTGCAAGTGTGAACTTTTGAAGTTCTTCTGATTCAACTACCCGATTTGGAAAATCATTCCACAACTTGGTCACAGCTGAATTAAAACTTCTAGAATACTGTGTATTACTGAACCTCATGATGGAGAAGGTCTGACTAATAGAATTACCTTCAGGCCTAGTATTACGTACAAGTTGGAACTGTCCAGGTAGATCTGAATGTAATGGATGGTCAGAAATATGAAATTATTATACAACATGCATAATGAACTAATTGAATGATGGTGCCAGAGTTTAACGTCTAGATCAGGAATAAGAAATTTGATAGACCGTGAGTTCCTGTCTAATATCTGAAGACCAGACAGGAGAACAATACTTAAAACCAGATAGAATGAAAGAATTAAAACATTTTAGAATAAATTGATCACCGATAATCTAAAAAGACTTTCTTGATAATCCAATTTTGGTGAGGCAATTGAAGAAGACACTGGCCTACTGTGTTTCTCAAAAGAAAATTTGCTTTCGAGAATCACACCTAAAATTTTTAGTTATACAGAGTTCCAAAAACATTATCAATGCTGAGATCCGGAGGTTAAGAAACCACTGTCCTTGGCCTATTTACAATCATACTTTGTATTTGGTATTATTACTTCATACCCCATAATCTGCACCATGCACTAATTCTAGCAAGATCTATATCAAGGGATTCATAAACTCCAGATCTACATCCAGGAGATGGAATTGATGCCAAGAGAGTAGCATCATCTGCATATGTAATACACTAGTTTTCGAGGCTAAACTACATGTCATGTGCATATAAGTTGAAAAGTAATGAGCCAAGAACACTGCCCCGAGAGAACACTAAATACCACATTCCTATACTCACTATGGTGCCCATCAACAACTCTTTGCAATCTATTACTTAAAGTATCAATAAAGATGCCATGGATAAATCCATCCACTTTGGGTTTCAATACAAGTGGCTCATGATTAACATGGTCAAGTATGACGAATGAGATAAATATTATGCAATAATTATACTCTTACCCTAAGGTCAGGAGTAGTGTAGTAGCAGAGTAAGAGTAGGGTTATATAGCTGTAGGAGAGGGCAAGATGGTGATATAGGTAACTCAGCTGACTGAACTGACGAAGAGTTTCTTCATGGGGAACGAAAGTGTCATAGATATTTGTAATATTTTCAACCCTTTTATTTAAGGGTTTCCAATAATAATTAATAACATGTCACGTAACAACGCATCTACCTACCCTTCCAGGAGCATAAACTTGATTAGATATTTCAAAAAACTTGATTTCTTTATCTACCACTATGTAGGTAAATTATTACCAATTCTTCCTATATGATAAGAAAATTTTTATTCAATGATATCATAAATAATTATAAAAACAAAAACGAATATCTAAAAGGTCAAAAAGCCCAAACTCTTTTAAAATACATCATTATGTTGATAAAATATCTTTCTGTCTGATCCAAACTCGTTCGGAATTCGTGATATTAAGTAAACGTTCACCGACATTGGAGGAAGCCTTTCCTGCTCCATCAGTAATCAATAAATAAAGAAACTGAAAGGTAGAATACACATGCGAGAATTATATCCTCGTTGACTATAATGAAGATTAATCAAGGCAATTTTCTATAAATTTTGCAGAAAATAGAAGAACTCGCAACAGTTTTCTTTCGTTTTTTTTTTTTTTTTTTAATTTCAAGGGGGACTAGATAAAATTTATTTTTTTATCATTCCTTTATCTAAGTATATATGTTAATAAATGCTGCAGATTTAATCCTTCTTATTCTATAATGACTTTGGGTCTTTTTCTAGTTAGGTTTGATGGGAAACAGGAAGATCTGCTCTTCTATTCTGTTGTAAGATTCCATAAAAACAGTTATATTTACGAAAACTATCTCAGATTTTTAATATTAGATTTAGGGGGAGAAAGAAGAGTCATCGAGTAGTGGAAAACTATAGCAATTATAGATTCTTTTTTTCCTTATCTACAGTGGCAATTTAGTTAGAATGAGAGAGAGAGAGAGAGAGAGAGAGAGAGAGAGAGAGAGAGAGAGAGAGAGATCCACCCAGAAGAAAAGCAATTAAGACAATGAAGGCAAGAGATAATAGATAGGAAAATTATGAACAGCAAATGGTTCTGTTCGCTATTTTTGTTTTTTCCGTAGGTTCTGAATGATGGTTATTTAAGTACCAACAGTATTCTTGCAGCTCCAGGTAAAACCAATTCTAAAGAAAATCCTAGTCTGGCAGGAAAAATGAACAGAAAGGTAAGTATTTACAAGCCTAAACTAATGAGGTATGTAAATTAACAAGTTACTTAAACACAAATCAGTCAGTTTGAACATCCTATGTCCCATTACCGTTTGGAACAGAAAGCAACACATCGATATCACATCATTGGTATTTTGCAAAGCTAAAACGCACATACCAGAGCTCAAGAACACCTTCAGGGTAATATTTTCTGGCTAAAAATGCTTGGTTATAAAATTGCCTTTATTCGTTAAAGGATACCATAAATATTACGTCCTAATACATCTCTTTGCCTAACAAAGTAGGGACTTAATCATTCTCCAAAATGCCGGTGTACGAGTTTTATGGACGAAATGACCAAATGCTACGAATGAAGTTACAAAGATCCAAAATTTTACGATTCCACAAGTCAATGGTGTCTGATCTAGTTCGAAGGACAACTAAAATTTAGAATTTGAATTAATGAGTAGGAAATGATTCCAGGAAAACCTCCAAGCTCCCATTTCTGAATTCCTGGCTTCGAGAAGTTGAACACCAACACTCACGTTCAACAAACCTGAGAGATGCAACAAACACTGTTTGCTAACCATACACACGTTTCTTAGAGATAAAGTTTTAATTCGATTTATATCTTGAAGGGTTAGCATTAAAATAAGTTTATAATTATTAAGAAATAAGTTCATATTAGAGCTGTTAATATAAATATCTCTAACCGACAAGAATTAAGTGATTCCTTTTGCAATGATGTGAGACAAAATAAGAGGCATTAATTTTCCCTCTGGAGTCAACTTGAAGGTTTCAAGAGACTGAGAGGAAAGAAAAGAGATTCAGTTTAAAACCAATTGTAAACAATGAAACACAGAATTTACATCTATTACTAATAGTGAAGCCGTTTTGTAGTAACTGACTACATCGATGAAGCCGAGAGGTTTCATTCGAAAATAATATTCATAAGGTTTTTCTTATACTTCAAAGTAGATATTATTCCTTACAAGTATATCCATTGGAGACACATTTTACACTGAAGGAAGGAACCCAATTTTTATCACTTGACCTACAATTACTTGTATTGGAATCAAGCCAAAATAATGAAATCCCAATTAAATCCGGTTCTCTTTAGGATAAGCAATAAATCACATAGGATTGTGTAACATGGAGGAGATTTCGGAAGTTATCATCAAGATTTTGATCAATTAACTGGGTCCGACTGATTCAGATATATAAACATCGAGGTAGGATAAAGACAGTGTTGGCATTTTAGGATGATATAATAAGTTGCAAGCTCAATACTTTAAATTTCCTCTTTGACAGAAATTCTTTTAATTATTTTTGTTTATCTACATTGTGACTCTTATTTCTTGATTCTTGTCGGTCAGAGATATTTATTTTGACAGCTCTAATGTGAACTTATTTCTTAATGAATATAAACTTATTTCAATGTTGCCCTTCAAGACATAAATAAAATCAAAACTCTATCTCTAAGAAACTTGTGTATGGTTAGCAAGTAGTGTTAGTTACACCTCTCGGGTTTGTTGAACTTCTCTAAGCCAGGAATTCGGAAATCGGAGCGGGGAGGTTTTCCTGGAATCCTTTCCTACTCATCAATGCAAATTTTAAATTTTAGTTGTCCTTCGAACTGGATCAGACACCATTGACTTGTGGAATCATGAAATTTTGGATCTTTGTAAAGTCATTCGTAGTATTTGGTCAAGTCATCCATAAAATCGTACACCGGCCATTTTGGAGAATGATAAAGTCCCTACTTTGTTAGGCAAAGAGATGTATTAGGACGTAATATTTGTGGTATCCTTTAAGGAGCAAAGGAAAATCTATAGCCAAGTATTTTTAGCAGGACTGTTCTACCCTGAAGGGGTTCCTGAGGTCTGGTATGGGCGTTTTAGCTATACAAAATACCAATGATTAGTAAAAGGGGTCGCTGGACTGCTTTCTGTTCCAAACGGTAATGCAACATTGAATGTTTAAACTGAATGATTTGTGTTTAAGTAACTCATTCATTTATTTACCTCATTCATTTTAGCTTGTAATTACTTACATTTCTGGACCTATTTTATAAATGTGATTACCTAGAATTGTTGACTGTAACAACCAATGAATGGTACTGAATTCTTTTGTATATATTTAATTTCTCTTTGGAATTGGTTTTACCTGGAGTTGCAAGAATACTGTTGGTACTTATATAAGCATCATTCAGAACCTACAGAAAAAAACAAAATAGCGAACTGAACCATTTGTTGTCCATAATTCTCCTCTTTATTGTCTCTCGCCTTTATTGCTTTGCCCCCCCCCTCTCTCTCTCTCTCTCTCTCTCTCTCTCTCTCTCTCTCTCTCTCTCTCTCTCTCTCTCTCTCTCTCTCTCTCTCTCTCTCGAATTCTTTTGTATATATTTAATTTCTCTTTGGAATTGGTTTTACCTGGAGTTGCAAGAATACTGTTGGTACTTATATAAGCATCATTCAGAACCTACAGAAAAAAACAAAATAGCGAACTGAACCATTTGTTGTCCATAATTCTCCTCTTTATTGTCTCTCGCCTTTATTGCTTTGCCCCCCCCCCCCCTTCTCTCTCTCTCTCTCTCTCTCTCTCTCTCTCTCTCTCTCTCTCTCTCTCTCTCTCTCTCTCAATCTAACTAAATTACAGCTGTGAATAAGGAGGAAAATAATCTATAATTGCTAGTTTTCCACAACTTGCTATCTTTTCTCTCTTACAACAGAATAGAAGAGCAGATCTTCCTGTTCCCACTCAAAACTAATTAGAAAAAGATCATAGGTCATTCTAGAATAAGAAGCATTAAAAATCCAACATTTATTAACATACAGACTTAGATAAAGTGATGGTATAGAATTAGATTTCATTTAGACCCGCTCGAAAGTGAAGACAGAAAACGAAAGAAAACCGTTTTGCAAGTTCTTCTATTTCCTGCAAAATCTATAGAAAATTGCATTAATTCATCTTCATTATAGTCAACGAGAATAAAGTTTTCACGTTTGTATTCTATCTTTCAGTTTCTTTACTTATGGAACAAGAAAGGCTTCCTCCGATCTCAGTGAACGTTTACTTGATATTATGAATTCACAACGAGTTTGGATATTTTATCAACATAATGATGTATTTTGAAAGAATTTGAGCATTTTCACCATTTAAAAATTTGTTTTTATTTTTATAATTATATCTGATATCTTTGAATGGAATTTTTTATATCATATAGAAAGATTTAGTAATAATTCACATAAATAGTGGTAGATAGAGAAATCAAATTTTTGGAAAGAGCCTGATTAAGTACCTTGAAGATTAATGTTAAGAACAAGTGTTGGCTTCAATACCCCAACAACATTAATGTTAAGCGAGACGTACGGTACCACTCTTTACATTGTAGTATTATTGGAAACCTACGGTACCACTCTTTACATTGTAGTATTATTGGAAACCTACGGTACCACTCTTTACATTGTAGTATTATTGGATACCTTTAAAATATAAGGGTTGAGCACATTTAATAACTCTCAAGACGAATTCCTTCCCACGACGAGATTTGTTGCTTGTCCACCTTCTTGTTATCTCCTACAACTATATAACTCCACTCTAACTCTGATACTACATTACTCCTGACCTTAGGTTTAGAGAATAATAATTGTATATTTGTTTCATTTGTCATTTTTAACCTTGTTAATCATGAGCCACTTGTATTGAAACCGAAAGTGGATGGATCTTTACATGGCATTGTTAGTGATATTTTAAGTAAAAGATTGCAGAGTTGTTGTTGATGGGCACCATAGTGATTACAGGAATGTGATATTTAGTGTTCCTCGAGGCAGTGTTCTTGGCTCATTACTTTTTATCTTGTAAACACATGACATGTAGTTTTGCCTCGAAAACAAGTTTGTTACATTTGCTGATGAGGCTACTCCTTTTGCATCAATTCCATCTCCTGAATGTAGATCTGGAGTTTCTGACTTCCTTACTAGTGATATCGCTAGAATTAGTGCTTGGTGCAAATTATGGGGTATGAAGTTGAATTCTACTGTGGCCTTGGGTTATAGGATGTCTAATGAAGTCACAATGATGTTTACCTGCAATTAGTGAAGAATTATTAGTAATTATTCCTCAGATGATCCCGTCTGTGGTCGTCAATTTTTTCGGTGGGATTTAATGATACGTTGGTATTCTTAAAAAAACACGTTTAATGCTTTCTTGTGACTTCATTGCTCTGTGACAGTCAACTCCCAAGTGCATGGAGCGTCATAAACAATCTGACAAACCAAAACATTGCCAAACAACAAAAGAGCATCGCTCTCAAAAGACTTAAATCCTACTCCAGTACAAAACTATAAAGAATCACATTCTATCTTTGAGGTAATTAATAAATGCTTGAATCCTTATATCAAAATAAATCATTTCACTTATATACACAGCATAACATGTTTTATCCATGCAATATGATGCAATGTTGCGCAATACATGTAACACTTGATGTAATACAGTAGATTATCATAATAATACATAACAGTCTCCTTCCCCTTAACTTGACATTGTAAAAATCTTTATAAATCTAATTTATCAGGGGGCTTTCCTCTAATAATCCTATTAGTAAGCACTTTAACCTCATCTTGTACTAGTAGCCTACAAGAATTGGTCCTGAATCTATATTAATATTGGTTAATATTTAACTCATTTGATCTAACTACTTCTTTAAGTTTCTCATCTCTAACATCCACATGCTCTACTGTATTTCTTTTTAATGGCTGTAATTGATCAACATGACGTTTTACAACATCACCACCAACACGAACATCATAATGTAAATTTCCTATTTCTCTTACCATCTCTCCTGGTACCCACTTCTCTGGAGTGTTGTACGATCTTACCATGACATTAGATAAAGGTAAAAAATGTCTTACATTAGGAAGCTTTATTACTTGTTTATACCCTTTATCTTCTAAATCACTTTGCAAACTTGGATACAACAATTCTAACTTACACCTTATCCTCCTCCCCATCAACAAATTTGAGGGTGTCACGCCTGTTGTTCTGTGCGGCTCTGTTCTGTAAGACAATAAAAACTTAGATACATGCAAAAATATGTTACCTGAATTTGCTTTTCTACACGTCATCTTGTGCTTAAACGTTTGAATAAATCTTTCAACCTCTCCATTGGTAGATGGATGATACGTTGCTGAAAGTGAATGTTTTATACCACTGATATTACAAAATTCTTTAAACTCTTGTGAGGTAAATTGTGGACCATTATCTCTAACAATTCTTTCTGGTATACCATGCATAGAAAAAAATGTTCATTAACTCTTTTATTGTGGCGTAAGACGTTGTCTTCGTAGGGATAATTTCTGGCCACTTACTGTAAGTATCTACTATCAAAAACAACGGATTTTGAGCGAAGCGAAAAATCTATTTTTGGGTGAGATAGCCATGGCGTCCTGATGGAAGGTTCCTTTTTGGTAGCTTCCTTGGGTAAATAACTACTAAGATATTCCCAGAGAATTTAACCACAGGTTATCACAGAATTCTAACTTCTGGAGCGAGTATCCTAAAGGTTTCCCTTTAAGACATCGTATATCAACAGAGGACGCATGTATTAACGCGCCACATAGCTATCTACACCCCGAACAGAGTTAATGCTTCGGTGTGTAAGGGCTGAGAATAGCTGGGAGCCGTTCCATAGCTAATCTCATTCGTGGCTACTACTGATACTCGAGACGTAAACAAACGGGCGCCATTGCTTAAATGACGTCACGTCCGTCTTTATCCTGAAGCCAGTTGCTTGCCCATCACCATGATACAGCAGAGCAGGGTGGGACCTAAAACTGGACGAAGTAGCAGGGAGGGTCCATCAGGACGCCATGGCTATCTCACCCAAAAATAGATTTTTCGCTTCGCTCAAAATCCGTTTTTTGGGCTCAAGCCATGGCGTCCTGATGGAAGAATACCAGAGAATCAATGTATCGCGGTAGATTTTCCCCTAATAGTAAGTGCCAAGGCATTGACAAAATAGCATAGTAATCTTGGTAAAGAACCGTAGGGAAGAAGCATCCTGCCCCCCTTGGCAGTGAAGTTCCCACGGGCCATGCCGACGTCAAAGTGGTATTGAAGGGCTATTCATCCTGATAGAAGAACTTGAAGAACTTGGAGATGAAGCCGAATGTTTGGTATTTGTATAGGAACATTCTGAAAAGCAGACCAGTGGTGGTTGGGCACTGTGTATTGAGAAGGATGATTCATCTCCAGGGTATGAAGAGTAAGTATTCGTATTGGAACATTACATAATCAGAGTGAATATAAATTAAGAGTTAGTATCTTAATTTCTCCATAACCATAAGGAAAAGGGGGATAATAAAACTATGACAGGCATGTATTTCATAGTAAGTAGGAGCTGATTGAGACGCACAGGTAATAAAATAGAAATTTTATTTCACAATGCAGAAATTAAATAATTTACAGCAATAAGTAAAGTTCATTTACAGTAATTATAATGTACATAGTAATAAAGACTTGCTCTTGAATCTGAAAAGGAATTTCAAGTTTATTAGTAGGCACTCGTTCTCGAGGAACGCAAGTCTTTGATTAAAAAACACATCATGCTCAGGGCATGCGGCACTTGTATGACACCTATGACATTTCACCTGGGATAAGAACAGTTATAAAAGCACTAAGTGTTTTCGACATCACTATGTATCGCTCGAGGGTCAACATAGGCACCCGAAGAGTTAGAGTCCTAAGTAACTCACTGTTCTACGCAGAGTTAGGTGCAGGTTTCATAACACTACCTGCGGCTACCACAAAATGTTTGACTTCGTGCACTTGTTTCGCATAATGTTTAAAGAAAACGCGCGAGGACTTCCAGCCTGTGAAGTTTTTAAGGCTTTCAAAGTCCATACTCTGAAAGAAATTCAGAGATGATGCAACTTTCCTAGGATCATGACCAGCGGGTGTACTGTCAGGATCCGCTTTGCGAATGAAGTAGGTGATTTTCGCTCTTAATTGTTTCAGTGACAGGTCGCTGCCCGATGTTTCTCCTTTGAAGAGTTGGCCTCCACCAAAGTTCGAAGTTCTGCGAAGATAGACCTTGAGGCTCTCTACTGGGCATAGAGAGACATCTTCCTTCAGGGGGCATATTCTCCAGGGGCCCCATCTTTTGGTGGGTAATTCATTTTTGGCGAGAAACGTCGGATCAGGGGAGAGGGTAACGTCTCCTGTATCGGTAAACAGGATGTATCCGTCTTCTCTTGATAATGCCACTATTTCGCTGACTCGAGCTCCCGAAGCAAGAGCAAAGAGAAAAATAACTTTCTGAGTCAGATCCTTGAGAGGGCATGAATCATTATTCAAGTTGGAGGCGAAATGGAGCACCTTGTCTAGTGACCAGGAGATCGGTTTCGGTGGGGGTGCTGGGCGTAGGCGAGCACATGCTTTCGGTAGTTTGTTGAAGATGTCGCTGGACAGATCAATTTGGAAAGCATATAGAATTGGTCTGGTCAAGGCCGATTTGCAGGTTGAAATCGTATTGGCTGCTAATCCCTGTCCATGAAGGTGAATAAAGAAGGACATGCAGAAATCAATCGTGATTTCTTTAAGATTTTTTGTCTTGACGAAGGAGACCCATTTCCTCCAGGATGATTCGTATTGCCGTCTTGTGGATTCGGTCTTGTATTCCTCTAGGAAGTCCAGACTTTTCTTCGAGATCCCAAACCTCTTCTTTGCGGCTAGGGAGAGAAAATCATGAGATGAAGGTCCTTGATTTTCGATGATGAAGCGAAGACAGTCGACTTCTGTACTTGTTGGGAGAGAACTGGGCCCGGGAGAGGGATCAGCTTGGGCTGCAGCTCCAGGACCAGGGGGTACCAGTTGCTCCGGGGCCACTTGGGAGCCACTAGGGCCGCTGTCCCTTTGAAGGTTCTCAGTTTGGAGAGGACTTTCAACAGAAGGTTGGTGGGAGGGAACAGGTAGATCTTGGACCATCTGTTCCAGTCCAGTGACATGGCATCCACTGCTTCTGCCTTGGGGTCCTCGTACGGGGCCACATACCGAGGAAGTTGATTGTTGTCGCTCATTGCAAAGAGATCTATCTGAAGTTCTGGGACTTGGTGAGAGATGAAGGAGAACGATCTTGCGTCTAGAGACCATTCCGACTCTATCGGGTTTGTCCGAGATAGAGCATCCGCTGTCACGTTGCGGAATCCTTGTAGGTGAACTGCAGACAGGTGCCACTTCTTCTTCTCTGCCAGACGGAAGATTGGGAGAAGCACCTGATTTATCTGGGGCGATCTTGAGCCTTGGCGATTGAGACAAGGAACTACCACCGAGTTGTCTAGGGTTAGACGAATGTGGATCGAGGGCGGCGGGGATAATTTCTTCAGAGTTAGAAGGACCGCCATGGCCTCCAAGATGTTTATATGGAACGTCTTGAACAGGGGAGACCAGGTGCCTTGAGCCTGTTTTTGGTGGGAGTGACCTCCCCAACCCTCCAGCGAAGCGTCCGTGTGGATGTTGAGTGATGGAGGAGGGTGTTGGAGAGGAATGGACCTTTTCAGGGCCTTTGCTTCTGACCACGGCTTTAGGAGAAGTCGAAGTCTGTTTGGAAGCCGTCTCTTGAGGTCTCTTCGAGCGATGGATGCAGAACGTCTCCAGACTCCCGCGGCATCCTTTAGCTGTGCACGAAGCACTGGGTTTGTTACTGAGGAGAACTGTAGAGAGCCTAGAACTCGTTCCTGCTGGCGTCTTGAAATTCGTTTGGATTTCAGCAGTCGCTTGACAGACCCTGCTATTTCCTTCCTTTTCTTCTGGGGGATGGAAAGGCGGTGTGACTGAAGGTTCCATTGGATTCCCAACCACTGGAACTTCTGAGCTGGAGAGAGGCGAGATTTCTTCTCGTTGATCTTGAATCCCAGGTGTTCTAGGTACTGGGTGACTTTGTTGCAAGATTTTACACAATCTTCGGGCGATGGAGCCCAGACTAGCCAGTCGTCGAGGTAGGCCATCACCTGGACGTTTCGGAGGCGGAGCTGTTGTACTATGGCGTCCGCCAGCTTTGTGAAGATCCGAGGGGCCACGTTGAGGCCGAAGGGCATGGCCCGGAAGGCGTAGCTTTTCCTTTGGAGTCGAAATCCTAGGTAGGAGGAAGCGTGATGGTTCATTGGAACGTGCCAGTAGGCATCCGCCAGGTCTATGGAGACCGTGTAGGAACCTCGAGGCAGAAGGGTCCTTATCTGTTGAAGAGTCAGCATCTTGAACTTGTCGTTCGCTATGAACTTGTTGAGGGGGGATAAGTCCAGAATGACTCTGAGTTTGTCGGAGTCTTTCTTGGGGACACAAAACAGTCTCCCTTGGAACCTGGTGGACTTTACCTTCCTTATCACCTTCTTGTTCAAGAGATCTAGGATATATTCTTCCAGAAGGGGGGTTGATTGTTGGAAGAATTGCTGGAAGGTTGGGGGTGGTTGAGTCCAACTCCAGCCTAGACCCTTCTTGACGATGCTGTGTGCCCAGGGATCGAAGGTCCAACGATCCTGGAATTGGAGGAGTCTTCCTCCCACCGGAAGCACTTCATTGCTTCTGGTGTCCCGAGGGCTAGCTGCCTCGGCCGCTAGCTCCCTTTCCTCCTCTGCCTCTGGAGGGACGGCGAGATGCGTCTCTGCTTGCACCTCTGTTTGAGCCTCTACCTTTGGGACGAAAGGTAGTTCTGTTGCTCGAAAGCAGGGGTGAAGACCGGTGACTGTGACAACACCGGTTGGGTGACCAATTGAAAGGTCTGTTGTGGCTGAGCTGCCACTTGGGAGGTAGCGGGTCCCGGAAACTGACGTCTTTGTTGACGTTGCTGGGGTTTCTGTTTTAGGGATTTCCTCTTAGGTTGAGGTCCGTCGTCCTGAGAGGGTTTCCTTTTTCTTGACATGCCCCACTTGTGGAGAAGGTTCCTATTCTCCGTGGCGGCTTTGTCGGTGATTTCCTTCACAAGGTCAGAAGGAAAGAGGTGTTTACCCCAGATGTTGGAGGAAATCAGCCTCCGGGGTTCGTGTTTCACAGTGGCACCTGCGAATACGAATTCACGACAGGCTCTCCGAGCCTTCATGAAGTGGTACAAGTCCTTCATCACGGTTGTCATGTGGGATTTGGAGAGTACCATGTAGCGGTCTGGTACTCTGGTGTCACAGGCCATAATTTCAAGTTGGACTTGGTGAGACATAGATGCTGCGAGCCTCTCCTTCGTATCTTGTTCCCGACGAAGGAGGTGATCGTTGAGCTTAGGGAGGTCTTCGTTAAACTGACGTCCGGCGACGTCAGGATCTAGCTTTCCCACGACGAAAGTATGCTGGATATCCTTCCAGTGTCGAGCGTCAGGGGGAGTGACTATGGAGAAGGGTCTGCACTCCTCCAGTGCAGGGCAGGCTTTCCCCTCTTCCACAGCTTTAAGGCACGCAGTGAAGGCCTTTTCCAAGAATGGAAGTACCGCATTTTCAGGTGCGACATAAGTAGGGTGCTTCTTGCTCAGGGCCGGAAGCTTAAAGCAGGTAAAACCCCTACTCTTGAATGTGTTGGCTAGCATAGCCTGGGCCTTCGCGAGATCGAACACTATGTCTTCCTTCGGTTCGGTCTCTTCCTTAGAGGCAGGTTCAGAACGAAGTCGGACGTAACAGTCCGTGTAGGCCTCAAAGTTTGGGAAGAACTCCACGTCTTCCAAAGGGACCGTGCCGATTTTGTCGCTGATAAAGATCCTGCCGGTCGCGATAACCATATGCTCAGCATACCTCCACAGGTTGGCATGTGAGCAAGCGGGGAGATCCTTAACCGAAATCCTCTTCGGTTCTCTGGATCCCATCATGGACCTGATGAACTCCTGATTCTCCTTTAACCTGTCGTCCATGTCGGCTCTAATCAACCAGATCATTTCTTGAGTGGAAGAAGAGGGATCCGGGGTCGTGGAGGTAGACGGGATAGATACTTCCGTCGGTGTAGGAGTAGGAGCGGAGATGGAAGGAGGAGCGACCTCTTGCTCCGACTCGGCGTATTCCACCTGGTCTTCGTCATCTTCAGCTCCTTGAGCCATAAGAGTCTTCTCCGTGTCTTCCGAGACATCCGACATATGTTCGTCATCTTCAGAATCCAGGCGGCCCTCGTGCATGGACTGAGCCATGACAACATCAGGTTCCACTGTAATTTGGACAGTGGGAATCACATCCTTGGGTACCACTGAATCAGGGGAGGCCTTAGGGAACAAGAGTGACCTCATTTCTTCAGTGGCCAGGTACGGTCCGGTGGCATTCTTCTGGAAGCCACGCACCCACTTGCGTAGCTTATCCCGAGAAGTGTCCCTGACCTCCGCTAAGGGAGGGTTATGGAAGGCATCAACTAGTTGAGCCTGGCAGACCGTACAATTCAGTGGGTCCCAGAATTTCAGATCCCCTTTCTTGTTAGCACAAGGGGCGTGAGTCCTGCAAGCCGTATGCCCGTAGAAGTGCGGGCGTTTCACAGCGCAGAAGTCGAAGTCACACTTCATCTGCTCCTCCTGTGGAAGAAAGAGAAAATGAGTATGGGGGAGTCATAAGAATGGTTCTTAAGCTAAGTTAAGATTAATCATTAATATTAACTTAAAGAAAGGGTGTGATGCATAGAGATTGAAGTAGTAAAGAAAACATACTCCATGCATCTCGCCCGTCTGGCTACCGCAAGCTTTATCCCTGGATAATCCGAGATGGCCGAAGGCACAGGATAGTATTCCCTGAAATTCCGCAGGGCAATGGAATTCCGTGGAAAACCAAGGATAAGTTTGGGACTGAGATCACTCAGTCCCAAATTAGGGAGCTAACAGGTCCCTTAGGGTAACTGCTTCCGGCAACCAGCCGCGCTAAGATGCACGCAGCATGCTGGAATATTGAAGAATGCAAAGGGACAGCATGATTACTAATAGAACAGTACCAAGGCACTGATCTAAAGAGTGTAAACAGGCTATCTGTTTGCAGTGTAGGGCTATCAGTATACAAGTGATAGCTAGGAGAAGGGGGTGCAAGTATCCTTGACGCCTCCGGGAGGTTCCGGCAGACCTCCGGCACGCCGGAGGCCGCTTCAGCAGAGTTTCTGGCATTAGGACAGACAAAATGTAAGTCAAGAGTAAAGCCAGGGTGGCGGCCGCCGGCACAACGGCGGCACGCCGGCAGAGGAGCGGCGGCTCCGGCGGTCGGAGGATGCCGGATTGGTGACTGGGATAAGGATGGGTATAGCTGAACCAGGTTGCCGGCAGTGAATGCCGGCACTCCGGTGGCCGACCGGCAGGCGGACGGTGAAGCTAGGAGGAAGGAGGAAGGCCGTCGGCGGGAGCCGGCGGCGGTCGACAGTCCCCCGGCAAGCGGAGGGGCTGGCGGCAGAGGGTAGGGGAGAGTCACCAAGGTAGGAGGCAGGTATCGCCGACAGTGGAGGCGGCAAGGGACCGGCACCCGGATAGTGAGAGAGACAGGGGGAGGGATGTAAGAAGTCCAGTCATGGAATCCAGACATCCCCCCCTGAGAGGGTGTACCCATGATAGAGGCAGGCTCTATCACCCAGGAGCCGGGGTCGCAGAGGACCGGGAGCTAGGGTAGCCCAAGGGAGGGCTAGGGGACACCCAAGAGGGGAGAGACCTCCACATGCAGAACGCATCCAGTGGCTAACCCCATAGGACACTATGAAGGGTATATGTACCAGAACGGACTGCACAAGGAAGCTCAAGGTAGCCCTATCGCTCCACCCTAAGGAGGAGTTGTAGGACAGGGGACAGATGGGTATAGACTAACCTAAGTGTAGGCTAGGCTATACAAGAGATAGGCGGGGAGGGGAGAAGAGAAGAGTCTTCCAAGGAAGGGGTTCTGTACCAGAGCGGCCACTAGGGAAAGGGAGGACACTCCCTAACCTAAGATAAGGCCGCCAGGCTGAAACGGTGCATGGGTACAGTTTCAGCAGGGGACAGAGTAACCTTCCAAAACCTAACCTAGAACAGGGCTAAGAGCCCTGAACTAGGAAGGATAGAAGACATATCGCTATCGCAGGACAGTCATAGACTATTCCTAGCCATAGAGGAAGGGCTAGCCTAACCTCACTCTCGGACGCAACCCTAAGGGGGGGGGGGGGGGTCATTCCCTTAGGGAGGACTGAGAGGCGATGAATACTCCATTAGACACTTGATCCCCTTACTCAGAAAGGGAATCAAGGCTAAACAGAGGGAGTGCCAAGGCAGGGGATGAAGGAAGCATATAGGGGTCCTACAAGTAGGTTAGGTTAGGAAGGGACACTAACTAACCTATCCCCTATATGGTCCCTGAAGGCGAAAAAACACTTGCATCACGGTCGAAAGTATTGTAAAATAATGCCACTATCTTCATAACTTAGCCTAGGATCACTAATAAAATCATGCATGAACACTTATATACAGGCGCTCTGGCCTGGGGCTATAGTAGCCGACTGGTATGAGGTCAATCGATGACCGATAAAAAGCGTTGAAACACGATATAAAAGTTCCTAGCTATGAAGACTAAATAAACTAATGTAATTGATTAGTAAATAAGGCCAGAAGCGTTGTTGTGGCTAACTAAATAAGGCATGCATAACAACAACGACGCCATAAAATGGCGGGTCCGGTAGAGGCACAGCTCTGCCACAAAATAGCAATTATCTCGGAAAGTAATATTTACTTTACGGTCAGAGCTTAACTAAACAATACTGGAACCTTGTACTCAACTTTCCAGAAGAAGGCGAGGCTGAAGGTAGCGACATTACGTAGATGCAAAGCGATAAGTGAAGCACAGGGAAAATCCGTCTAAGTAGGGCGAGCTACTGAACAAAGGATAAAGACGGACGTGACGTCATTTAAGCAATGGCGCCCGTTTGTTTACGTCTCGAGTATCAGTAGTAGCCACGAATGAGATTAGCTATGGAACGGCTCCCAGCTATTCTCAGCCCTTACACACCGAAGCATTAACTCTGTTCGGGGTGTAGATAGCTATGTGGCGCGTTAATACATGCGTCCCCTGTTGATATACGATGTCTTAAAGGGAAACCTTTAGGATACTCGCTCCAGAAGTTAGAATTCTGTGATAACCTGTGGTTAAATTCTCTGGGAATATCTTAGTAGTTATTTACCCAAGGAAGCTACCAAAAAGGAACCTTCCATCAGGACGCCATGGCTTGAGCCCAAAAAAGTAATTTGAAAAAGGACCTGCAAAATCTATATAAACTCTTTCCCATGGATACCTGGGTAACTCCCACGGATGCATACTAGCAAATTGAGGATTGTTCTGTTGCATAACACAATTCGTACAATTCCTTATATAAGATTCCAAATCTTTACCTACATCTGGCCACCATACAAAAGTTCTTGCAATTAACTTTGATCCTACAATACCTTGGTGATCAGCATGTATTTCAGACAAAACCTTATTTCTCAGTGAATTAGGAATAACTACCCTTGAACCTCTCATCACTATTCCTTGTGTTACACTCAGTTCATACCATATATCCTTATAGGGTTTACAATTTTCCTCTTTTCCACATAAGTCCCTACCTGTCATTAAACTCTCAAAAACCTTACTAAGTACTGGGTCTCTCTTGGTACTGTGTGCTACATCTTTTGCAGTTATTGGTACATCATATACAGAAATTAACAGAACACTGTCATCATACTCCTCTGGAGCTTTGTCTACGGGTAATCTGGATAAAGCATCTGCATTACCCATGTTTGATGTTGGACGGTATTCTATATTATAGTGGTACGCTGCTAACGTAATTGCCCAACGTTGTAGTCTTGCAGCTACCAACGTCGGTAAACTTGCTTTTGGACCCAATATTGCTAATAAAGGTTTATGATCTGTAACAAGTGTGAACTTTTTCCTACCATAAAGATACATATGGAATTTTTTAACTCCTTAAACTAATGCTAAACCTTCCTTTTCTATTTGAGAGTAATTCCCTTCTGCCTTGTTCAATACTCTAGAAGTGAATGCAATTGGTTTTTCTGTTCCATCTGACATTACATGAGATAATACTGCACCTAGACCTATGTTTGATGCATCACATACCAATTTAACTGGTAAATCCATTTGATAATGTACTAAGAATGTAGGTGATGTTATTTCCTGTTTGATTCTTTCAAAAGATTCCTGACACTCTTTTGTCCACTTCCATTCTACACCCTTATTCAACAGATTATACAATGGATGTGCAATTGTAGACAAATTCTGAATGAAATTCCCATAAAAGGTTACTAAACCTAGAAATGATTGTAATTCCTTAACATTTTCTGGCACTTTTGTTGATTGTACAGCTTTAATTTTCTCTTCAGTTTTGTGAATACCCTTGCCATTTAATACAAAACCTAAGTATTCCACTGAATCAACTTTTAAAATACATTTGCTCTTATTTACTCTAACATTATGTTCCTTCAACTTCTTCAGAACTGTTCGCAATCTTTCTCTATGTTTTCTTGTGTCTTTACCAGCAATTAAAATATCATCTATAAAAATGAATACTCCTTGCATTCCTGAAAAAATCTTAAATTCCTCACACCACTATTGCCATCGTGTTGCAACAGAATTGGGCTCAGCTGTGATGCTGAAACGTTCAGGATGTTCAATGTCAAAAGGCATTTTGAGTCTTACCTTCTTACCTACAGTAGGTTAAGCTACTGTTCTGCAGTCACAAGTTTACTTCCTATCTGTTTTGTAGCCTACCCAACTTTACAATTTACCTTTTCCTGTTTTGTTTGTTTGATGAAATTCCTGTTCCGCTGCTTGTACCATCTTCATTGGGCGATTTTTCTCTTGTCCATCGATAGGCAAAAGGACCTTCCCTTGTGCTGGCCGTCCTTCTACATAAGGCCCAATGTATCTTCTACGTGTGTTCGTACTGCTGGGCGTCGCCAATTACTGAGTTGTTAGGATGTTTCTATCAACCATAATAATTATCTGGAACATAGATGAAGAATTTTTAGTAATTATTTCTCAGCTGATCCCATCTTTGGTCGTCAATTACTGAGTTGTTAGGATGTTTCTATCAACCACAATAATTACCTGGAACATAGATGAAGAATTGTTAGTAATTATTTCTCAGCTGATCCCATCTTTGGTCGACAATTTTTCTTGGTGGGATTCATGGATATCTTTTGATAGTCATGACAAAGCGGTTAAGGCAGTTTGTAATATGAATATCAAAATTAACAATTTTAACATCACGGGAGCTCTGGGATAAGGTCCCAAAGGAATTGGATGTATACAAACCTGCTGATTGCTTTGAAAAAGATGTAAATTAACCCATGCCTTCCCCAAGAAAGTCAAAACCACCAATGTGGGTTGTGGCTGAACATAAAGTGGTAGTAGAGTATTATTTGGAAATATGCACATTAAATCAGAAAAAAAGTAGAAACCATTGCACCTGGTGATATATCTCGTTTTGGGAAAAATAATTACCTTATCCATGCCAAATCATCGATGCAATCTGTAATACTCTCTTACATACAGACAAGCAGTGATGAAATTATATTAGAAATCAATCCCCACCTAAATTTTAGTCATGAAAGGAGAGTAGTTTTCAATAAATACCTGTACGAATTTACAAAGAAGGAGATACTTTCCATGTGTCCACTAAATTTATGGAAAGTACATAAGGTTCCTGGAACATCAATGATTATATGTATTTGGCAGGATGCTGATGTATCTTTTCATATTATTCCTTTCGAGCAGAAACCATTGTGATGATTTAACTGTTTTAGGTTTAGACACCCATCTAAAGTTTGTAAAAATGAACAAATGTGTAGCACTTGTTCCAAATCATACCATAGAGAATGTACACTTAAAGTCCGTGATAGGAACTGTGAGCTGTTTAAGCTGGAAGAAGCTGCCCGCAAAAATCTAGATTAGAACATGTACGTGGGGGACATGCCGACAAACGGCTGAATAAATCAAGCAGCTATGCAAAAGCATTAAAATCAAGAGGGAATTTATCACAGGAGACACCAAACCCTCTTAGTACTGCCAGTAGTTCTAAATAAAGAAATACGCCATCTAATAGTAAAACGCTGCAATACGAGGTAAGCACATTGTCTCTTGAGGTTTTTCCACAGCATATCAACACTAGAGGATTGCCTATATCTGTACAACCTGCGTTCCCCCATTACAAACAATAGTACAAACCACTCTCAGGTGTGTCCTTTCCTGATTTGATGGAGGTTCCACTTTAAACCTACTTACCTGGTGCAACTGTAGTGGGAAAGGTGCAAAAAACTGGTAGTTCACCACCTCATAGACGAAAAAAAGGGAGACCTCCATTTCTGTCACCCCCTTTTATAAGAAACATCAAAGTTATGAGGTAAAAAAAAATATGTTTTGTCTGTTGATGTTTCCGATCAACCAAAAGACCACTTAAATAAATCAGAAATTCAAGATGAGGTCCACCTTCCCCCTCAACAATTAGATCGCAAGGGCAAAAAGAAAAATACAAACTCAACAATCTATCAAGTCCCTCTCTAATGAAACCACCGGGAAATAGCTTTAGATAAAAAATTTCTAATGGAAAAACTTCATCCAATGTGTCTTCCAAAAATCAAACAATAGCTTTTTCCTCCATTTTGCAATGGCATTGTCAGGGTTTAAGGGCCAAATATGAAGAACTTAAGCTCCTCATTCATGAGCACTCCCCATAATTATAAGTCTACAGGAGAGTAAACTTGATGATAAAATTTCTTGTTCTCACGAATATATTAGGTAGAGGACACCATATGATCACTGAGTAGGGAGCCATGTCAGAAGTACCATATATGTTTGTTAAGAAGTTCCCCGAATATCTATGTCTATCTGTACAAATTGATATAGGGATAAAATACACAATTTGCTCTCTTTACTTGCCTCCAAATGACAACATCTCATATAATAATTTAGTAGAGGGGATTCAACAACCCTCTCAACCTTTTATCTTACTAGGAGATTTGAATGTTAGACATTCTTTATGGGGCAATGTTGGGGAAAATGCAAAGAGTAATATTATATCATCAGTTATGGAGAATGCAGATGTAGAACTCCTTAATACAGGAGAGCTCACATACTTTTATATCCAGACAGGTACCTTGTCATGCATTGACCTTTCAATTGCAAGCTTTAACGGCCTTTTCAATTTTGATTGGAGAACATTAGATGATTAGCATACTAGTGATCATGCACCAATCATTATAAACGCCAACAATGGTCCACCTTTACTGAGATCGCCACGATGGAATCTCGACAAGGCGGTTTGGAATAGATTTTGGGAGCTAAGTGAAATTGAAGTGAAAGCTAAACAGTTTGACTGTGATGATGATGTCATAGACTTACTGAATGGGACTCTCCATAAAGCAAGAGTCATTTCAATTCTCAAAACTACAGATCTATTCAGACGGTGACCAGTCCCCTGGTAATCTTCCGAATTAACTGCCCTGCACAGAGCCACAAGAAAATTTTTTACTTGATTGTATAGACGCCATATAGAGGAGAATTTGATAATATATAAAAAATGTAGTGCACAGTTTTGTCGTGCCATGAAAGAAGCTAAGCGCCAGTCTTGGGTATCTTTTGTTTCCTCCATCAACAGTAGAACACCACCATCTTCTGTATGGAGGAAAGTAAAAAAGATAGCAGGCAAATCTACCCCCAACCTACCACCACTGTTGAAGTTGAATGGTCAGTATGTGACTGGAGCAACCGAGGTTAGCAATTCCTTGGCCGATCATTTCTTCAATGTAACATGAAAGGGTTAAGCAGCTCGTGGTCACCAATATAGAAGCATTGAAGTACAGAAAATACTAAATTTTGCAATAGAAAAGGAGGAATCTTACAATACTCCTTTTACTGGAAGGAAATTTGATTCTGCACTTGCTAATTGCAATGATACAGCCCCTGGACCCGATGGAATTATAATTAAACGTGTACCTGTTAATACTGAGTTATTCCTTTTAAGCATTATTAACAGAATATGGCATGATCATAGTTATCCAAGTGTTAGCAAACTAGCCATTATTTTAGCCTTTATAAAACCCGGTAAGAATAAGTTTTTAGTGGCAAACTATCGAGTAATTACATCGACGTCTTGTCTAATGTAAGAGCATGGAGAAGATGGTCAATGCAAGACTGGTGTGGTACCTTTAGAAAAAAGTATTTTATCACCTATCTAGTGGGAATTTAGAAAAAAATGCACTCAATAACAGATAAGTTGATATGACTTGATTCCTTTATATGTGAAGCCTTTGCTTCCAAACAGCACCATGTAAGAGCATATGATACTGTATGGAGATATGGCATACAGTACTTGAAACCATTCATAATTTGGGATTGAGAGGAGAGCTACTATTGTTTATTCAAGCATTTGTATCGCATATATCTCTTAAAGTTAGAGTAGGTGAAACTCTGTTAGAGAGGAAATGTCAGGAAGAAGGAGTTCACCAGGGTAGTGTGCTCAGTATAACCCTATATGCACTAGCCATTAATGGGATATCCTCTGTCATTCCCCAAGATATTCTCTCAACACTGTTTGTAAATGATCTCTTCATGTCATTTGCTGGAGCTAGAATGGCAATGGCTGAGAGAAAACAACTACTCACAATTGACAAAATTGTCCAGTGCAGTAATATGAATGGATTTGAGGTTTTGATAAGTAAAACTGTTGTTGTCCACTTCTGTGGTTGTGGTATTCGGGGAGTACACCCAGACCCGGATATGTACATCAACATATCCCATGTGTAAGTAAAACTAGATTTTTAGGATTAATATTTGACTGCAGGCTGACATGGATTCCTCACTTGAAAGTCCTAAAAGTAAAATGTCTTGAAGGTTTGAATCTTTTAAAAGTTTTGTCCCATACATCATGGGGGCAGACCGCAAAACTCTTTTAAAGTTATACAAGGCTTAAATTTTTTCAAAATTAGCTATGGGCGTGAAATATACTCCTTAGTCACCCCTAGCCAATTAATGAATTTAGATTCTATACATGATACTGGTATCAAATTGGCCACAGAGCCTTTAGAACTTCGCCTCTCCCAAGCCTCCTTGTTGACGCTGGAGTATTATCTTTTGACCTTTACCGAAAGTCTTCAATTGTTCGATATTGCTATAGGTTGCAAAGATTTCCTAATTCTTTAGCATATCAGACTGCAAATCTTGTAAGGCATTGTAGATATTTTGAGTTGCACCCAAAACCTCCTCAATCCTATAGTTTTCGGGTAAAACAATTGGTACACAGTCTTGATATAGCTAAAAGTAAGGTGCTTCCATTTCAGATATCATCAACCCCTCCATGGATATTACCAGAGATATCTTTCTGTAGATATTTCATTGGTATTAAAAAGAACATGACTGACTTAGAAGACAGCCCTCCTTTTGTAGAACATGTTGCATAACATAGGGAATCGATATTGATGGCTCCAAATGTGATGCTGGTGTTGGATTTTGAATATTTAGTAATGCTTTTAAATGTAGAGGTGCACTTCCTCTAAAATCTTTAATATTTACTGCCAAACTATATGGCATACTAACCACTATTGAACAAATAGCGTTAAAAGAGAAGGGAAATTTTTAACATTTTTAGTGATGCAAGAAGTGTCCTACAAGCTTTAGAATTTTGAAATTCCAGTAACTCTCTAGTTTTAAAGATTTTAGATTTTGGACCAAGAGGGATAACAATTCAATTTTGTTGGGTTCCAGCACAGTCTGGGAATGAGAAGGCAGATTTAATAGCAAAAAATGCTGCAGCTAAGTTGCTACCAGGAAGGTATCCCATGCTCTGTAAAGATTTTTAACAATCATTAAGAATTTTTTTATAATAATTGGCAACAACATTGGGATAGCTTAGAAGGAAATAAGATGGGAGAAATAACTAATGTTATATCTATCTCCTTGGAGGCATAACATGGTGCCCCGAAAGTGAGAGACTGCTCTTTGTCGTCTCTGCATTGGTCATACTCGCTTAACACACAAGTTTCTGATGACTGGGCAACATCAACCATTTTGCAGCGACTGTCTGGTACCGTTGACAGTGAGGCACTTGTTGAGTGAATGCCCCACTTTTAGCCCCTAAGAAACAGATATCTGTTTGAGGCTCGAGGTGAGGATGGCAGGTTCACCTTTGCCAAGATTCTTGGACACGGTATGTCATACCATGCTAACGGTATTTTTATATTTATTTCAGATGCAAGTCTTCTGAAAGCTATTTAACTTTTATAAGGAGATCTTTACTTTTATTGTTTTAAATTGAATTTCCTTATATTTCTTATTTATAACAAATGATATCGGCATTAATGACCTTAGATGTCAGGATGCCAGAGAACTACAAATCAATAGATCAATCTGTGGTGTACGTATTTCAGGCAAGTATTTGAAAGCATCAGACGGCCTTCACAGACCACAATATGCAAGATATAACCCAAAGGAACCTGGATACCTTCTATATAGGTCCTGTGGTGCCTGCACAAAATGTGGTTTAAGACATCTCGGCTCCATTGCAGGAGAAGTGGCAGTCAGTTGAGGACAGATGTTATCTGGGAGTTATTTTGGGATGAGTGATGGAGTGACTGGCCTTTTTGTTCTTCATCTTCTCTCTTGAGGTGCAGCACCTACGGAACTCTGCTACCTGACCTCCTCCATCTGCAGGTAAAAATCATATCCCTTATGTAACGTGATATATGAAATATATTTGCTATGTACAGTACTCGTCCTCCCTGTGAGGGGGAGTCGGGCAATATCTATGTGGAGTTTATTATTACAAGAATCCTTACCTGATCATATCACAATGCTCAGCTCTCACACATCACATGGAATCGCCAGGCCATTAGCTCTTGCATACATTTGAGATTTAATGATGTGTTAGGGTGCCTCTTTTAAGCTTGTGCGAGGCACAAAGTCGCACCCCGGTTATTGTACCAGCCAGTTATGGTTAGGCCTTCCTACTTCCTGAGGGTGAGTCTCCACAGTAAAGAGCAAAAGGGTTTGTATTAGGTGTTAGAGCAAATGACAAATTTGAAAGTAATTTGTATTCTTCCTAACTATACAAACCTTGAGCTCTTTACTCATACTTGACCCGCCATCAGCTATCTGACAGAAAGTCCTGCCTGCAATCAAAAAGTGATGTCATATCACCTGTCTACCATCCCCTAATACCTCTCTGACCAACAGTGGGCAGTTATACCTCCGACAACTTTATGGCTAGTTTTCAGCTTTCACCGAAACATGTCTATAGCAAAGAGCTCAAGGTTGTATAGTTTGGAAAAAATACAAATTACTTTCAAATTTGTCATATTTTCTTCGTCATTTTTCCTGACTACATGAAAATCCGACACGTGAACATTTCCGTAAAGACATTTCATAGACAACCAATACAGTGTTATAATTGTTATGACCACGGCCATGTCAATGTCAAATGCACCAATGGGAAAAGGATGTTTTAACTGTTCCAAATTAAATGACCTCTCTACAGAATGAAAGGCAGACAAATTCTGTCTTCATTGCAAGGGAGCTCATTCTCTGAACTCAAAACATTGTCCCAAATTCAATCTGGAGCAAGCCATAATTCAAACTGCCAATGATGAGTCCACCAGATTCAACAAATAACTAGAATTGCTTATTCTTCAGATGATGCTAAGTTTCAGAATCCTGAAAACTCCTCATTATCATCAAGTACTTCAACATCCAAACATTTAGAGAATTCTATTCTTACAACCGTGCCAGGTAAAAATACCAAGCCTGCCAATTTAAAATCGTGCTTTTCCACTATAGCCGATACTACTATACGATCATCTAAAGACATGCATTTCAATACATTAGCTTAAAGTAATAATAATAATAATAATAATAATAATAATAATAATAATAATAATAATAATAATAATAGCAGTACTACTCAAAATTATCAAGTAGAGCAAAAAATTCCTAATTAATGTACAGAACCGATTTAACGTAACAATAACTGATAAGACCACCCAAAACACAGATGCTTTTACCCAAGTGGGAAAAAAAACGTGGACAGGTAAGTAAAACCCCTCCAAAATCAAAACATTCAAATTATTATGATTGTTTAACTAAACTGAAAGAGGCTCCCTCTAGTACCTGTCTACAAGAAGGTTCTTTTATAAAGGCATTGTCATCTCTACCTGAACTTAACGTCCCAATTAATCTAGCTACCAAGCAAGAGGTAGAAGTTGAGGTCCATAGGAATCCAAGTGATTCTCAGTACTCGAATTAGTAATACAACCCTCGAAGAAATTATTCCATCTCCGGTTAAAGTCATTACTGTTAACCCTTTAAAGTCCACCTTAGGTTTTATGGGAAACTTTAAAAAATTCTTTTAGTATGTTACTGCATTGGTAAATACAAGACCTTTTCACTCCTCTGTATAAATTAGCGAAATAATTGCATGCAATAAAGTATCCCTTATGGGTACCTCGGGCGAGTTTAGGCGGACCATGCTCATCCCATATGGGATCTTTTGGGCCATAACGGTAAACTTTTTACAGTTTATACTAATGTTGGCTCGTCCACAAATCATATGATTATTATTGATGAATCACAGAGATGGCTTTACAATTTAATTAATATAAGAAATAAGATATACAATACAATACAAAAATAGTAAAAAAATACACAAGATATGATAAAACTTACTCATAATTGTAAAAATAGAAACGTATACACACTTACTTACAAAACCTTTTGAAAGGAAGCCAAAAATCATCACTTACGAGTAAAAGTGACAGCCAGGGCATGCCGATAGCAGGTATAAACATGAATGTTGGCAGAGAAAAAGCTTACACATATATCTGAATAATCCTTTAAAATTTCATTTGAATATATTCATTGATATAGCAGTTATTGACTCCGCCGCCGAAAAAAATCTGCTGCTCCCCCACACCCCGCCACCCCTACTCCAAAATGACTTGGCTACAGGTTGGGTGAGATATATAAGAAAAAATTTGGTATTTCATATAAGGTCACTCACTTCGTTCGCTACAATAATATCTCTCTCTCTCTCTCTCTCTCTCTCTCTCTCTCTCTCTCTCTCTCTCTCTCTCTCTCTCTCTCTCTCTCAAGGGAATCGAAAAAGATAATAATCATTTCTATCTCTGTCACTCTCATCAAAGATTCTTATAAAGATATTATGATACATGGATACTCTCCATGGATAGGATTAAGACAATTGCCCTTATTTTGATAAAAAAAACTGTTTGGTTGCTGGACCAAGGCGGTTAGGAAGAACACTATTGTAGGGAATATCCCTGCACGGATCTTGGGTATGTCGGTAACCTAGCGACTCGGGATACCGGCTTCGGGCTTGTGCCTGTCGGGTTTACGGCTTTCGGGTTTTTGTCCAGCTCGCATACACACACACACACACACACACACACACACACACACACATATATATATATATATATATATATATATATATATATATATATATAAATATGTATATACACACACACACACACACACACATATATATATATATATATATATATATATATATATATATATATATATATATATATATATATGTAAATACCTATAATAATAATAATAATAATAATAATAATAATAATAATAATAATAATAATAATAATGTATATCTTGGCTAATAAGAGCATAAGCTATTTTTAGGGAGCCTATTCAAGGAAATATTTGGTTGACAGTATTCTCTCTACCATCCAATCAACTCAAACCAAAGGCAACAATACTTGGGTGTAACTTCCAAAAATCTGGCATTCTTCCACACGTTAAGGCGAGAATAACTGCTTCTAAAGTAACTCTTGATAAATTGAAACGATTTAAAAATTTGTCAACTAAAACTCAACTTTGTTTATATAAATCATTAGTAAGACCTCAGTTAGAGTACCCCACTATAATATTCGGAGCACTTAGTAAATCTTCACTAAATAAGATGCAGGCAATACAAAATAAGGCTTCGAGGAGAGCCTACAAAGAGAGCCCTCCCTATTACAATAAAATCAGGGAATTACATCAGTATTCTAAATTGGAGCTTTTCAATGTCAGGTTTCACAGACTTGGCCAGAAAACCTGAGACAAACTTGCTTTAGACGATGACGACCTTTGCACCCTAACTAGAAATCTCACTATGGAACATGCTCGGGATCATAACTGGTAGAGGAGACTAGATCTCACAGTCAATTGTGATCCGTCCCGCCCGAGATATATCTCAGCTGATTAAAATAACATAAATAAATATCTTTAATTAATAAATTGAATAAATTTTCAATAAATAACTTCATTACCAATTTGACATCATAACTTTTTTTTCCTTCGAATAGTTCCAACAGGCATTCTACTTGCAACAGGGCTAGACTGCGTGAACCAAAAACCCTTCCTCTTCCTACTCGTCCTTTCCTTTTCTTTTCACTCTTAGTCGCCTGCACTCGCAGGTGGCTCCTAAATCAACTTAACATCGCACGAGGGTCTGCCCCTTTCTTTTATTCTCCTCCTGTACTTCTCTTTCTCCCTTTTTTCCTTATTCCTTTCCATCCCGAGTACCTGCCTTCGGGTTATAAACTGGATTGTATCCAGGGGTGCTCTTTCTTATTCCCCACTTCCCTATCTTTATCCTTATCCAATCAACTTTGTTATCTTTTTGCTGCGTGAAATTTATATCACGTATAGTATGTTTTCTACCACAGAATTTTGCACTTGTATTTCATGTTCTTGAGAGCTATTTATGGATTGTTATTAAGATTAGAATTAAGCAATATTTCTTACATTTCACCACCAGCGGGTTATTTTGTATCCAGAAAGTATAAAATATCACGATGCATTCTACAATATCTTGCTAGTCTAAAATAATACTATGGAGGTCTATTGTAAGCTAGATTAAGCTATAGATTTAAACTAATATAGATTACAAATAATCGAAAATGATAGAAGAAACGATTCAAATCTTTCAATCTCATACTTAAATCTTCCAGATCAGGATTCTTCAAACTTTTACAGCCGTGACCCTAATTTTACTATGACATCATTCCCAGGAACCACTCACAAACATATTGTACAAATGACCAGAATTATCAAAGAACAAGGATTAAAACTGAAACAGAATTTATGTTAAAGAGACATTTAGATCAGAATTATAAATGTATATATATATGTATATATATATATATATATATATATATATATATATATATGCGCATACACACACACACACACACACACACATATATATATATATATATATATATATATATATATATATATATATATATATATATATATACGCGCACGCACAGATATATATATATATATATATATATATATATATATATATATATATATATATATATATATATATTCGTGTGTGTATGTGTATACAATCATACATGGATTGAAACTGAAACACAATATATGTTAAAAGACATTATAATCTATATATGTGTGTGTGCGTGTGTATACAGTAGTGTGAGTTCATGTGTGTAAACAAACATAGAATAATTTCCACTCCTTTGCAATTAAGGTTAACTATTTAGTGACTTGCGTGACCTTGCTGGTTATCCTACACTGTTAAAAACCCGTAATTTAAATCAGAGATTCTCCGTATTTCAGTGAAATACAGGCGACCGTAATTTTTACCCTACTTTGTTATTATCTTTTACGGTTGGTGACCGTTATATCACTCCTTAACATCAATATATACGTTTTCAAAGCCGTAAATGCATGGTAACGTTTTTTTCCTTTGATTTTTACCGTTTTTTACGGCAAATTTTTATCAGTGTGGACCAGTGTGACTTGCATTAAGTTAGGGCGACACGCATATCAATTGTGGCCTCGAGGCGATTTCTTTCTTTTGACTTCAACTTGGTTAAGACTAAGAAACCAGCCTCACACATGTAAGTGGTTGTAAAAGGTAGCAAGAGAATGACACTTTCCATACTCAAGTTGCGATAGTCCTTGGAAAGGCTTAGTCAATAGAAGACAATGTTGATGTCTATGCTTCATTCTTAATGAGTTACTACTGGTCAACTGGACTAACTCTTCAGAATTTCTCTCTAAGTGTTAAGTTTAATTTCACAGTAATGGGTCGCGACCAGTAGTTTTGAATCTACATGACTTAACTAGGATGTCTAAGTAAGCAAATCTTTATCTTGCCAATAATTTATTGAGGTGAATAAGAAAATACAGACTATATTTGGTGCTCTAAATCATCATAACATTTGATCATAAGGAAAGTATGTGATATTTTTGCTTTAACCATAACCAATATATGAAAGAGGTAATAATAGTATTAATGAGCTTCACATCTAGGAAAATACGAGATATTTGAAATTCCAAGTGCACTTACAAAAGTTAAACCAGTGAATAGAAAAAGACAAATTAGTGGTTTTTAAATGTAAGGACAAAGAAAATATTGGTGAAAATTACTATGTTCATAAGTTGTGCTTGCAAACAAATAAAAGAATCTTATCTTGGGAGAAAATTTAAAATTTCATTCTTTAAAGAAAAAATAAGTCAATAATGAAGTTAGATTTTCCGAACAGAAAATTTTAGAAAAGATGTCATGAAAAGGTCTGTCGGGTAAGTAGGCATTTTTTCGGTATTATTGCCCAAAATTTAGTCCAGATCTATTGACTAATATATACGAAAGTTTCTGACATCCTTTTACTTCTTTAAGTTCTGATGACAATGTGACCCCTTTTCTTTTAGTTTCTCATCATCAAATGAATTTGTTTGGAACATACATGTATTGAAATATTTCTGGAACTCTCTATTTGGTCAATATTGCAAACATATAAAATACCATCAATCGACTCATTGTTGTCTTGAATGATTTCTCTTTTACTTATGACAAAGTTTTCCCACATTAACTTTCATGATCAGACGTAGCAAAAGATTTTTCCTTTTTGAGTAGTTATCTGAAATAAAAAAAAAGTATATTAGGATGTCAAAATCTGTAAAAAATTATACTTAATACTGAAATTGGTAACGAAATATGCTTTTATATATGATATATACTTCAAATGATGAAAGAGAAACAGGTAAAGAAAGAGAAATTGTTTGTTGAAATTGGTGGTGTATCATCAAGGGATATTTATTCTCCTGAATTCAATGGTGATTTTTTTCCCGGCGGACAAGAAAGATTTCATGCTTGTGTGATATATGTGGACCTTGTACTGCTTTGTATGATTTCCTGCACTCTAGAGGAACATTTTATTTCTTATCCACATTGTTTTCTCTCAATGCTTTATTACTTATTGATGTTGAATTTTAAATTGATCTTAATAAATCTTATTAGGCAGATTATTTGTTCTAAGTCAGGTATCTGATTTGAATCTTACATTTTATACGTGAATGAAGTAGAAGAAACATTAGATAATTTTAATTATACACTGAAAAGGTTTGGTTTATCACAGTGTAGCTCTTAAAATGCTTGAATTGTGTAAATTATAATCTTATGTATCAAAAACTTCATTAATTAGGATAGGTGGTTTAGCTGAAAAAGACTTAAAGTAAATAATTTTATATCATATTACAGTAGAGTATTTAAAGATATATAGGTCATTTGTTGAATTGTTTTCAAATACAATGTATCATAATCCGGAAATCTGTACTGTTAAATTGAACTAGGAAGTCTGAGGTGGAAAAATATTGCCTACATACAAAGTTGGTGGAGCTCTATTCCGAAAGAGAATTGATTATACGAAGGAATTGAACACGTGCCGAGTTATATACATGTACAGTATATGAGATAATGTACGTATAAAGCTTCTGTTCAGTTTAGTAGGATGACCTTTTAATCCTAAACCAAAAGAATCTATATTTGTGACAAGAGTTTTTTTATTTCAGTAAATTTAATTGGAAAATAATTTTTGGCCAAACATAGTTCGATTTTCTATGTATTTCTCAACATCGCTAATCTATATATTAAGCTAGTTTATTATTTACTGATTTAATTGTTATACCATGCAGAAAAATAGGGCAAAACACTATTAGAGTAAACAAGACTAGCCAGTGGCTGAATAACGTATACAATTCATGTAATATAATTGTCTTGCATGTCAAAATTATCATATACTTATAGTAAGTTTATCGTATAGGTTAACATGTTAAAGGTTAGTTTAGATTTTTATATAATACAATGCAGAAATATTTATGAGCGTATTTGAATAAAAAAATATGTAAATATATCTATGAAAAAAACAAAATTGATTTCTAATATATGTACGGGCTAACAATTCATTTAATAATAGATTACGGAGATTTCTTAATAGTAAAACTAGCTGAAATTTACACAAAATATCTGCAAGAATGCTATATACCTAAAGTTTGGATAAAGTTTACCATTATACAAATTCACAAAAAAGGGAGACAAAAGACCTGAACAATCACCGCTCAATAACTTTGCTCTCAACAATGTTAAAATATATTTAAAAAGATCATATCAGACTGAATAGAAAGACAGCTAGACTTTAATCAACCAAGAGAGCAGGCTGGCTTTATGATTAAATATTCAACAAGTGACCATATCAGTATTATTAGCCAACTAATGGAAAAAAAAAATAGTTTTTCTACATCACGAGAAAGCTTTTGATTTTGACAAAACTTCTACATTAATGAAAACCCTTCAAAGAAGAGAAATAGAGGAATCTTATGTTACAACGCTCGAAGATATCTTTTCAGGAAGTAAAGCAACCCTAAAACTGCATAAATATAGAGACAAAATTCTGAATGAGAAAACAGTTAGAGAGGAAGACTCCATCTCCCATAAATTATTCAGAATATGACTAGATATTTGTTTTTCTTTTTTTTTTTTTTACAATTTATATTGAGAAAATGTAGGAATTAACATTAATGAAAAATACCTCTGTAACTTTAAGATATCCAGATGACATAGTTCTGTTTAGTGAATCATGGGATGAATTGCAAAAGATGTTAGAAGATTTCAATAGATAAAACATAAGTGTAGGGTAGAAAATGAATATGAGTAAATGTGAAATAATGTTAGTTAAAATGCAGATTATTAGTTAATATAATTACTGAGGACAGACAGTAAGTGATTCCCCATGACATGAGCCTGGTATTAAAAGAAGGATAATTGAGGCATGAACTTTTGGTAAACAAACGAGATTATGAAAAGTAAAATGTCAATTTCTCTAAAAAAAAACAGTATTTAACCAGATGATCCTACCAGTATTAACTTATGTATAAAAAACATAGAGCCACACGATATCCTTAGAACATAATCTGGCTAAAACTCTAAGAGATATATAAAG
>NC_090734.1:65395379-65427861 GCF_036898095.1 Palaemon carinicauda
TAATTTAACATAGGATACCTATCAATTACCAAAATATACATCAGGACTGGACAATATTATGCCTATAGTGTAACTTATTGTAGCTCTAATCTATTTCAGAGACAGACAAATGCCGTTAGCGCAAGTATTTCCTAAACGGATCCTTGAATCAGTATGGTCTTTCAGCACACTATGTTTAACATCGCCACCTAATTTATGGCCGATATAACATAATATTCCTATATGTCTTATGTTACGATTTTACTAAAAATAATAACACAAAGCCGTTAAGTCACATAGAAGCATACGGAGGAAACTTGCCATTTGCCTCACCTACCCATTCCTTATGAGTCTGTCAATCAGTAAAACTCTGGTTAGCCACTGAAGCACACTATATCCCCTCCACGCTGCACAGTTTTCATTGTAATTCCACCAAACCTTCGTATATTTCTTTCTCTTTAAAAGCTTAATCGAATTTCTTATATCCATAACAGTCACTTCAACCAGAATTTTATATCACTACAGACCATATATATATATATATATATATATATATATATATATATATATATATATATATATATATATATATATGTATATATATATATATATATATATTATATATATATATATATATATATATATATATATATATATATATATAAAAATATATATATATATATATATATATATATATATATATATATATATATATATATATATATATATATATATATATATATATATATATATATATATATATATATATATATATATATATATATATATATATATATATATATATATATATATATATATATATATATATATATATATAAATATACAGTACTGGAGAGTGTATGGATGTGTGACGTATGAAATGCCAAAGTTTTCTCAGTATGAAACTTCATGGATTTATACTGTATAGGAAGCATATGTTTTATGGTCTCTTGAATTTAGATATTTGGTGATGTATGTGGTATGATTTATCTACTCCTCAGTGTATAGAATATATCTCGGAATATAAGAATCATTGTCAGATATGTATATCATTAGTCCAGCAGATTTAGGTGAAAAATAGCTTAACCCATGACAAATCAGAATTTATTTCTATTGCAAATGATTTGGTTAAGTGTGTTGTATAACATATCCAAAATGTAGAAAAAAATATACAGGCATTTTTTGTTAAACTATGATTCTAAAACAGGCACATTCTCGGCATCATCTTACAATGACGGCTATTTTTGAGGTAGTAAATGCATATATTTTCATAATTATAACTATAGAGCTGCTATATTTATATATAGATTGAAAGGTAAGGACTTATATATCGCAAAAAATATCTCATTTATAGATTTTAACATATAGGTTGAAGTATATACGCTATAGAATTACCCCTACCCCTAATTTTTAAGTCTGCGTCTGAAATTTGTTTAGAACGTTTAGATTCATATGTGAAATTTACTTCACAAGAGCTAATTATTCTAGCAAATAATGTCATCAATCATCTGCAATTATATATCCAATATGTGAAAAATAATATTTATGCACCAATTTTCTACAGACATTTTAGTTATAAGTTTACTCCACATAATATTTTCAAATTAAATGCATTTTGCAGACATTCTGTAGGTAACATGGTCAGGTTCCATTTTCTATAAAGAGGCTCCAGGTGGAATGTTTGAAAAAAATATGTAAATATTACAAATCCCATTCATAAACAAAAAGTAATAACATAAACAATATTATTAGGAATATAGATTAGAGTAAAGACTGGTCAGACTTCTTGTTTGTTAAAGAGGTCCCATGTGGAATTTTTGTAAAAAGAAATTAAGCAAAAACAAGTGTTATTTATAAGAAATACGACATTACATAACACCTGACCTTTTACTTATGCAATGTTTTATTTGTCTGATACTTCTGTACTTAACATATAAGTTTAAAGTGTGAATTTTATTGAAATATTAGAATTAATGCTTCTTTTATATGCAGAAGATGGATGACATATGTGTTCATGTACATCATCTTTGTATGATGGTCAGAAGACCCTCTGTCTTACACAGAAAGGTTCTGTAGGCATAATAGAAGCCTCTAGGAAACGAGGGGACAATATTAAAGTTGTGCAAGGGCAGCTAGTTCATCAGGAGTGCCGTCATTAATACACAAATGCCAACTGTATTGCCACTGACTTTAGGAAGGCCTGTTTGAAGGATGAGCCAGGAAGTCGAACACTCCGTTCGAAATAATGTGTTTTCAACTTCAAACACCATTGTCTATTCTGTAAAAACCAGCTAAACGTGATCACAAAAGAAGAGGATCAGATGCTTTTCCTGTGAAAGCAAGACTTTGATCATACCATCTTAAACTAAAGGAATGCAATCTCATGGAAGATACATGGGTTGCAAAGGTGAAGGCTAAAATACAGGATTGTCACGATCTTCATGTAGCAGATGCTATTTACCATCAAGAATGCAGTACAAAACTCAGAACTGGACGTTTTATGCCACATATTGTATATGATGGTATTTTTTGCAAACTTTACCGACAGTTTATGTTTTGTTTCAAATTGATAATAGTAACAAATTAGATTTTACAATACAGACCTATAGTACCTAAGGTCTATCTGTGTTGCACCTATTGATGATATTCTGACAAAATTAATACCATAGAACATAAGAAAACTTTATACCCTGTACTTAATAAATACCTTACATATTTTCAGAAACACCATCTAAAAATCTCAAGTATGGTCGACTACAAGATGCTGAAAGACATAAAGCATTTATGAATGTGACCAACTGTCTTGAGGAAAATTATGATGAAATGACAACAGTTACAGATCTCACTAACTGAATGAAAGAGTATCTACACCTTGATTGCAATCCATATAGTTTCAAGTATATAGAGGAAAGGCTACTGAAACATTTGGCAATAAAACTGTATTAACTGAGGTCAATGGCAAAAAGAATGTAGTAACATTTACAACTACAGCAACAGCGCTGTTACATCAATTTTACAAAACCCTTAAGGATTAAGATGCAGAGAAAGAGAAACTACTTATAATCGAGTCGGCAGGCAAATTACTGAATAATGACATTAAGTGTATTGAAGCTTCCCCACAGATGTATCCAGCTAGTAGTGAAATGTCATTAGAGAACTCAGTAGGGCTCATTCCAGAACCATTGAAAATTTTGCTTGGTGATATAATCACAGGAAAAAAACACAGATGTGAAGTTTGCCTCCATTGCACAGGCTATTATGCAAGCTGTAAGACCTAGAGTTTAACCCAGCCTCTTCAACTAGGGCTTGGCGTACAAATGCACCACCAATTGGGCTCAAGATTTCTTACTGATTTTCTTACAGATAAACATGGATTTTGCAACTCATATGAGACAATCAAACAATTTGAACAGTTAGGAGATATGTCATCTAATACATGAGATGGTCAGTTCATGCAGTTTATTACTGAATATTTGGACCACAATCTCAGGACGATAGAAGGATATAATACATTCCCTGCCATGGGTACGATTGCTTCTATTACTCCAGGCATCAAGCACTCCAGGATAGTCAAGAGAGTTTCAGTATCAGCAAAGGAAATTGATGAGGTTGGAAAGATCAGTATCCATTTCTGTCCAGTTGTTGTGTATTTACACAACAATGCCTAATACTAGGTATGGACTATTACAAGTATTAGATGTAGAAGACCCCAAAGAAAATCTCAATGGTTTGTGGAGGGCATCAAAGCTCCTCAAGGTTCCCTGGCATGCATGATCTAGTGTAATGCAAGGTGTGTATAGTGGAGATCATCCAGGCAAATCTTCTGTATTATTCCTTCCAATGTTAAACATGGATCCAAGTAATATCCTTGCATATATTCTACATTGCTCTACTTATTTCAACAAGAACAGAAGTGTGATGTTACACTAATAATAACATTTGACCGACAGCTGTGGTGGAAATCAAGGGTTATTATTGATAATGAAGATAAATCAAAAGATTTGGAGCCAATAGTCTTGAGATTAGGTGGTTTCCATGTACAGATGAGCTACTTGTTCTGTATTAGACATTTAATGAAAGAGCTCCTTGAGGTGACATTTGCTTAAAATACTGTAGGACATTCATATTCTCAGTGGAGCTGCTATCTCTCGTGCTACCCGTGTCCACATCTTAGTAACTGCTGTATTGAATCAATTATTACTTTCAAGTAAATTGAGTGAAGCAAATCTAGATAAACTGTCACAACTAAATGAAATCTTTTAAAGAAAAACAAAACAGTTGAAGAAGTTTGTTCTGACAATATGCTGAAGAAACTTATCCAACATGCAGCTGCAGCAAGAGATGATTTAAAGTTACAACGCACCTCAAAACTTTGGCTGCAATATATGGACATGGTAAATATATTACTCACATATATTAAAGCTGAGGATAGGAAACTGGGAGCCCCATCTACGATCACTGTCAGAGATGCTTCCTTATTTTGCTGCATCTGGTCATAACCTGTATGAAAAATTTGCAAGATTATATCTGCAAGACATGCTTAACCTAGAAAGTAACCATCCTGATGTATACAACAATTTCAAAGCAGGGCTTCATGTTGTAAAGAAGGAGAAGTGACAGGTGTTGGGAAGGATTGTCATCAGATTTAATAATTGAATAAGTTCCCATGGGGAACATTAAAAGCACTAGAGGTCTAACAACAGGCAGAGGAATGACAAAATCTTAGATGCTGACATGGCTCCTCTCAATGTCAGTTTGTGCTCATATCAATAATGCCATGCAAGAACTTACTGGAGAGCAGTGCACAGGGGGAGACCATCATGTTGATATGTCTAAAGCCCGCTCTACAAGAGATAATGAAGACCTAAATGCACTCCTTGAGTTCTTAGATATGATGAATCCTTTCAGTGATGATTTACCTTTACGTAACATTGCAACTAGGGTTACTGTCAAAGACGATATCAATTTCCATAGTTAGAAATAAAATTCTGGATGATATGATTGGAGAAGATCCAATGAATTACTCATTCAAAAAGTAAAAGCGAGCTAATACATCAGGCGCAAAAAGTGCAGTGAAGGTAGATCAAGGTACCATCCATGTTGACCCACAGTTAATGTTTCAGCATTTAGTGAAAATTGCTAATAGATCACAAGGTATAGAACTTGAGGGATTACTGAAATATGAACTCTCTAGTTTCCCAACATCTATGTTTGACACAGCTGGAATATTGAAACAAGCAAACAAGTCCACCTTGGCAGATCATCTGTGCAAACTGTATGATCACATTGAATAACCACCAGCTGGTACAGTTCAGTATGTCTTAGAACTTAGACGGAGGCTCATTCCTTCAGAGGATAGGATGGAAAGCTGGCCAAACCTATGACAGAATATGCCAAATTTATGTCATTCATGTAAATAAATATGGTGAAGGACCTATAATCATATTTGATGAGTACCCTGATGAACCAACAACAAAGGACCTAACCCATATGAGAAGTACAAACTGCATAAGTGGTCCTTTAATAAACTTTACTGGGCAAATGCAACTGAAATTGAAGAATGAAAAATTTGTCAAATAAACAGAACAAACAGGAATTTATTAACCACCTGTCTGTCAGCAAAATTGGAGGAAAATGACTGAGACAGCTCATGCAAAATGTAATGCTGATCTTTTAATAGTACAGAAAGCCATAGAATCAACAGCAAACACATGCACAGAAGTGATTGGTGACGACACTGATCTATTGGTTCTTTTGTGCTATTATGGGGATTTACCTTCTGTTGACATATTCCTTCTTACACAACAGGTCAGCAAATCATGATGCAATGTATGGAACATATGTAAACTGAAGAAATCTCTTGGTACAGCAGTATGTGACAGTATCATCTTTATACATATCATCATGGGGTGTTACACCACCTCGAGACTATTTGGACTTGGGAAAGGTATATCACTGAAAAAGGAAAAGAGCAAACACTTCATTGAGCAAGCTGCAGAGTTTAAGAAAACTAAGAATGTTATTGCAGCAGCAGGTGAACGAGCGCTAGTGTCTGTTCATAATAGCTGTCTGGGAGATGATCTTCACAAGCTCAGATATAAAAGGCTCTGCTCAAAAGTAGCAACCCATATGATATATGTACAGCCCTAAACACTTTCACCAACATCAAATGCAGCCAAATACCATAGCTATAGGGCGCACTGCCAGTTGCAGCAGTGGCTTGGGAATTATATTGATCCAACTGTATTGGGATGGAAAATAGATGGTGGTGTGCTAAGTCCACTAATGATGGACAAGCCTCCTGCACCTCAGTCTCTTCTCAATATGATAATGTGTAATTGTAAGCAGGACTGCAGTAGCCAACGATGCACTTACTGAAAACATGGTCTCCATTGTTCCAATGCCTTAGGAGAATGCCATGGAGCTGGCTGCCTGAACTCGTGCACTATTGAATTTCTTGATGATCCTAACAATGAGTTTGAATAATGCTTTTAAACTTGAAGATATAGAGTTGTTATTCTATGTTACACTGTGTTTTAGATAAATGATATAATAATTGATATGTTAAACATGTCATATCAGTCTTTTACTTCTAACCTTTGTTTGTTGGTAATACTACATAGTTATAGGTCAACTGTGCAACTTTACAGAATATTCAATTGTATGTGATTTCCCACATTGGGTTAATAATTATATTTTCTTTCTTCTTAAATCTTATTCTTTATCACACTGGACTAGAGCAGTTTTGATTGACAAATTAATGTTGAAACCTGTTGGGCACCTGTCAGTTAACCCTCCATCAACATTTAACCCTGGATAGGTACGCTCCTCGGACACCCCTTTAAGGGTATACTCGGACGCGAACGACCCCGACGCCAAAAAAAATTCTTGAAAAATCAGTTTTTGCAGTAACCTCCTTTGTTTTTTGCCAAAAAAAACTTCAATGAATGCTTAAAACAACTGTAAAGATAAATACTACTCATCTGTAGAAAAACTATTTATTATAAATATTTTAAAAAATTAAGTAGAAAAAAAAAGACCTGACATAAAAATTCATAAAAAAAAAGTTTATACATATATACAAAAATCCTTTTAGGAATTGATTCTTGAATGTTTAGGACACATCTTGATGTATTTTGGATGAAGTCAGACCCATGGAGGTGAAGATCTGAAATGAGAAAAAAAGGGTAACTTTTTTTGGCCAAAAATATTTTTCCAAATTTCATTAATTTTTTTGGGTACCCAAATGAAATAGGAAGTGGCTAATTTTTTTAGGGAATAAACATATGTTATCCTAAAATAGAAATATGTAAAAAAATCTTCATTATTTTGTAAATTACATTTATATCAGGGGCCATATCTAAAGGTAATTTTTTGAGTACTTAGAAATTTCGTAAAAAAATACATATATTTAATATATAATATGATATTTATGCAGGTAAAAATATACCAAAATATCACAAATTCTATAGGGAACAAGAATATATATAGATAGGGCAGCTTACGCTTCGGATATGTCCACAAAATGGCCACCAACCACACTGACTCAGACTCCCTAATCTGCCACTTGAAATGTAGGAAGGGTATGTCAATTTCAAGGTGTTATTTACTAATCTAATTATTATTGGATATGCATAAAAATTGTATGGTGGGTTGCTGGATAATTGTCGATTATTTTACGACTATAAAATTAAAATTCTGACCCAAAAAAATTTTTTTGAAGGGAAATAAAATCGAAAAAAAAAAATGTAAAACAATATAATATTTTAGCTAAAAAAATTTGATGATATTCAATCAAAAAAAAAGTAAACAAAATTTTCCGACAAATAAACATCTAGAGGAATCATTACTCTGTGATAGTTCCTTAGTACGTAGTAATTTTGAAAGAATTGGGAAAAAACGAAAAAATGGCAATCACCGGAAAATCGAACACATACCTATATATACGCCATATCTGGCTAAAAAAAAGATAGGCATGGGTAGCCAGATCATCTAGAAACACTTTCCAACACTATAAAAATATAAGTTTTGCGACACTACTTGCCAATTCCTTACGGTAACATGACTAAGCAAAAAAATGCAAAACAAATAAAAAGGGGCACTCGCGGAAAAATGGCTAACATTCTAATATACGGCATTTCAGAAAAAAAAAATTCAGCCACGTGCTAGGCAAACCATCAAGGCACATTTTCCGACAAATAAACATCTAAATGAATAATTACTCTGTGATAGTTCCTTAGTACGTAGTAATTTTGAAAGAAATGGGGAAAAACGAAAAAATGGCAATCACAGGAAAATCGAACACATACCTATATATACGCCATATCTGGCTAAAAAAAGAAGATAGGCATGGGTAGCCAGATCATCTAGAAACACTTTCCAACACTATAAAATTATAAGTTTTGCGACACTACTTGCCAATTCCTTACGGTAACATGACTAAGCAAAAAAAAGCAAAACAAATAAAAAGGGGCACTCGCGGAAAAATGCCCAACATTCTAATATACGGCATCTCAGATAAAAAAAAAAAGACATGCACGTGTTAGCCCAACCATCAAGGCACACTTTCTAACACATAAACATGAAAAAAAATCAATAATATACGGCAATTCCTTACTACGTAGTAAATTTTTACAAATATTGAAAAAAAAACAGAAATTGAAAACCGCAGTTAAATACCCAATATATCAATAACTACGTCGTATCTGACAAAAACAAAATCACGCATGGGTAGCCAGATCATCTAGACACACTTTCCAACACTAAAAAAGCAAAAGTTTTACGATACTATTTCGCAATATCTTACGGAAAAATGACTTGGCAAAAAAATGAAAAAAAATGAAAAAGGGACACTCGCGGTAAAATGCCCGACATTCTAATATACGGCATCTCAGATAAAAAAAAAGACATGCACGTGTTAGCCCAACCATCAAGGCACACTTTCTAACACATAAACATGAAAAAAAAATCAATAATATACGGCAATTCCTTACTACGTAGTAATTTTTACAAATATTGAAAAAAAACAGAAATTGGTAACCGCAGTTAAATACCCAATATACCAATAACTACGTCGTATCTGACAAAAACAAAGTCATGCATGGGTAGCCAGATCATCTAGACACACTTTCCAACACTAAACAAGCAAAAGTTTTACGACCCTATTTGGCAATATCTTACGGAAAAATGACTTGGCAAAAAAATGAAAAAAAATAAAAAAGGGGCACTCGCGGTAAAATGGTCCTCGTGGTGATGAACGACATTTTAACTAAAAAAAAAATAATGCACATGGTAGCCAAACAATCCACCAAGACTTTCCACAACTGATAACCTATACAAGTTGCACCATTCTACGACAATTTCATAATACGTAATAACTTTGATAATTATGCAAACTACCTTAGAAGGGTAAACTCGGTCGCGCTCGACCCCGACGCGTCTCAGAAATCGGGGAAGGAGTACAGCTACAGCAATGCACATCTGGACACTACTAGAGCGTGTAGGGGAGACACCTCCTGCAGGTCGATCACCCACAAATTCAGTCACGGGGGTGAGTCACGTGAGAAAAACCTGTTTTTTTTTTAAGCTCGGGGTCGCAAACGACCCATCGTACCTATCCAGGGTTAAGGGGGTAGGGAAAATATGACAAGGAACATCATCAAGATTTTGAGTGAAAAGTACTTGATTGAATATCAACATTAAAGCCACTACTATGGCCTTTCATATAACATAAAATATAAATGCCTAAGACTAGTAGTATTGAGAAATTAAAGTTTTGACATGACAAAGTAGGCGACCGAATGTGAATTTTAGAGTGAAATAGGTAAAATACAAAAATGTTAATACAAAAATACCTATATTTTTTTCTACATTTTAGATATGATGTTATTGAAACTTGCTTAAATTATGTGCAATAGAAATAAATTCTGTTGCAATTTGTCATGGGTCAAACCATAATTCTCCTGGACTATTGTACCGAAGTATCTGACCGTTTATTTGATTTCACAAAGATGTACTGTAGCCTATATCTATCAACTGTCATATGTTTTTTTTTTATGTTGAATAGGATGTTATGAGTCTGCCTTCATAATTTATATAAGACATATTTATCTAAACATATTTTATGTTCCCTATTCATCGTTTCTCATATATAGCTCATTTATTTACTTTCGTCATTGGGCCATTTTCCCTGTTAGGACCAAAGGGCTTATGGCATCAAACTTTCCAAACTAGGGTTGTGGTTTAGCTAATAATAATAATAATAATAATAATAATAGTAAATTGCTTAATAGTTATTAATATATACATAGATGCTTCGTAATTTATTGTACATACTAATACATATATTCCATTAATTACATGAAGTGGGAGCATATATATATATATATATATATATATATTGCCCTGTACGTCCTGTATGTCGTAGAAAGAGACTAAAAGGACAGCGGCTACCCTGTAGTCTTGCTGTTTAGCCAAAGGCTAAGCCCACTGTCAATAACTGTGGAAACTGCTGCCTTGCAGTTGGACTATCTAGTCAAACTGCCAATAACTGTGGTTGATGACTGATGACTGCTGTGGGGGCATGCGATCGTAAAAATCATCTGTCAAATTATGAGCCATGCCTGATGCTATCGTAGATGTGGTGACGGCTATGGCGTCCCCTGTAAGTAACGCACGTCAGGATCCCTCAAGGGTATAAACTCTATTACAGCGGGGCAAGAGAGGGGAGAGTTGGAGTTGGGGTCATTATAGATAATAGCTGAAAAGAAAAAGTAGAGTAAGTAAAGAGAATTAATGATAGGCTTTTAGAGATCCCAATAATAATAGGGGATCAGATGATGAATATCATTTCAGCATATGCCTCCCAGATGGGTTGATAATAACAAGAAAAATAATTGTTTTGACAGGAGTTTGAGGCTGCTATTTGATAAGTGAAAGAGGAAGAAAAGCTAATCATAGGAGCAGATATAGATGGCAGAGTGGGGAAGAGAATATGAGGAGGTACATGGTGGCCATGGGTTGGGAATTAGAAATGAGGATGTAGAGTATGTATTAGAGATGGCTCAGAGTTTTGAATTAGCGTGTATGAACACCTGGTTCCAGAAGTTGGATAAGCATATGATAATCTATGAAAGTGGAAAGCCAAATAGATTACTTATTTGTTAGAGAAGCTGACATGAAAAATGTAATGAACTGTAAAGTGAATTTGGGGGAAACTTGTGCTAAGCAGCATAGACTGGTAGTGATGGATTTAGAATGAAAGATAGAAACTCCAAGAAGAGAAAGAGGAGATCTAGAATTAAGATTTGGAACCTTAAAGGAGAAAAGTGTGAGAAATTTAGGAGGAATGTAAGAGAGAGAGAGAGAGACAACTAGAAAGGTTGAACTTAGAGATGGAACAAGGTAACAGGGTGGAAAAAAATTTGGTCGGGTATAGGAGAAATATGTGTAGGGGAAATAGAGGAATTAGTGGGAAGAACTAGCCAATAAGGTGTGTCGAAAGTAGAAAAGTGATGGTGGAACAGAAAGGTTCAAGAATCAGTTGAAAAATAAAAGGTATTCAAGAACTGGAAAGTAAGACAGGCACAGGGAGCCGAGGAACAGTTCAGAGAAGAGGAAAAAAAATCCAAGAGGAAAGTAGGTATAGCTATTGGAAGAGCAGTAGAGCAGTTTAATTAAAGGCTAGGAACAAAGGAAGGGTAAAAGGATATCTATATGATTTCAAGCTTGAAGAAAAGGCAAATAAAAAATTGGGGGTAACAGTAGTCATCAGGGATAGAGATGGGAATATATTGCATAGGGATGAAGACATTAAGAGATGATGGAGAGAATATTATGGGCAACCATCGAATATTGAAAATAAGAAAGAGGAGCTGGGAGAAGCACAAAAAGTGAAGTGTTCAGCGATGGAGATACAGATTACATAAATAAAGTGGTCATTGAGTAGAAGGGAGAATGGTAAAGCACCAGGTTCATCAGTTTCAAAATTAAATTGGTCAAGATATTAGCTACAGAAGGGGAAGAATAGATGTTGGATTTATTGAGAGCAATATGGAAAGAGGAAATAATACTTAAAGACTGGGGTGAGAGACTAATGATATCCATATTTAAGCAGAAAGGTGACATCATGGAATGCAGTAATTACAGGGGAATTTTATTAACAGAGTAGGGTTTGAAAGGTTTAGAGAGGGTACTAGATAAGAGATTAAGAGAGATTGTAAAGATTGGGAAACAGCAGTATGAATTCATGAGGGGGAGAAGGACTGTGGATGTCATCTTTATAGTAAGGCATTTAAGAGGAAATAGATTAGGGGGAAACCAGAAGCTCCTCTGTGCTTTTGTAGATTTAGAGAAGGCTTATGACAGAATACCAAGAGAAGTGATGTTTTGGTGCTTGAGGAAGAGGAAAGCCCCAGAGAAGTTGGTTAGAATGGTAGAGATAATTTACAAAAGAACAAAGACATAAGTTATCTCAGCGTCAGGAAAAACAGCAACCTTTGAAGTTGGTGTTGGGTTACATCATAAGTCCGCATTAAGACCATTCTTATTTGTGCTGATATGTGTGTGTTAAGTGGAGGGATCAGAAATGAAGAGTTGAGGGAGTTATTATATGCAGAAGATTTGGTGATTACTGCAGAAAATGAGGAAGATTTACAGAGAAGGGTGGTAGAGTGGCAAGAGACTTTAAAAAAGGGTGGTTTGAGGGTGAACATGGTTAGCAGTAAGGAAGGTAGGGACAGATAACCTTACATGAATGTAGAGGCTCAGATATAAAACGGGTAGAACAATTCAGATACTTGGGTTCTATAACTCAGGAGGGAGGATGTGAGGGTGAAGTTGAGAATTGGATAAAAGCATCATGGGGATGTGAAGGTAGCTAGCATGAGTGGTATGTGATAGGAAAATGGCAATCAAGATAAAAGTCAAGATCTATAGCCCCGTATTATGACCACTGTTAATGTTTGGAAAGGAAACTTGGGGTTTAAGATGGAAAGAGGAAGCAAAGCTTGAGAGACCAGAGATGAGAATGATAAGGTTGATTACAGAAATATATCTGTTTAAATGATTGAAAAATTATGAAATAAGAATGATAGGTGAAGTAAAGATTTCTGAGATGATATGAGTGTCACAACTGAGATGTTTTGGGCACGTGTTAAGAATGGATGGTGGGGGAAGAGTGAGGAGGATTTGGGAGGAACCTGTAAGGGGAAGAAGATCAAGAGGGAGGCCGAGTACTAGATGGCGAGAAAAGGTGAAGGATGAAATGGAAGGGAGAGGTTTGGTGGAAGAGGATGCTTTTGATTAAAAGGATTGGAGAGGGAGCATCAGACAACCGACCACTTAATATAGGAATAGCTGTGTGGAAGAAGATATATATATATATATATATATCATACAATGGTCACATGTCTGGGAACCAAACATATATATATATATATATATATACATATATATATATATATATAAACACACACACATATATATATATATATATATATAAATTACGACTGGCAAGCTATACAACCTCTCGAGTTCCAAACTCACCTGTTTGTTTTTACATTAAATCTGTTGCAATTGAAAATATTAATACCCGAGCTCTGAGACAGTTGTATATAATACACTGAATATCCAAAGGTCTCTTAAGTACACTCGAAATAAAACTGGGTAATTATTTTTACGTTCTATTCAAAACAATTCTTACTTCAATTCTTTAACAGGGGTACGAGTGAATACTAATTTAAACACTGGTGATTGGAATAATATACTCCTTACAAAAATAAATATATTCTATATAAATTACAACACTGAAAAGAATTTACATAAAACAAATAAATCACTCGAAATACTAAGTTTGAACAAAACTTAGATTAAGACAAAAATGTTATGATCTGAAAATTATATAATCACTTGACTTGAAATACTAAATCTGAATAAACCTTAGACTAAGATAAAAGAAATAGTACTTATGAAAATTACACAATCACTTGTTTCACTTGAAATAATATTTTACACATTTAATTATAGTCTTAACACTCAATGAATATAGTTAACCAGATAACAATACAAATTCCTTTCACGTTACTACAGGGCCAGTTACAAAAGCTCTAAGAGAATTTTTATAAATACTCACTATGTTTACAAAAACCTGTCACACCAAAACTTGAAATTTCACAGAACACTTTTAAAACAATACACTGAGCTGAGAAAGAGAGAGGGAGATGGCTAAGACTTAAGGCTGGAATTCTCTATCGGATCTATGCAACCCTGGGATCGCCTTTATATGAAACTTAGCTACTTCCAGAATGTTCCAGGCCCAAAATCTGGTAGCTTGGGGGCTGGCCTAAGGGTGTCATAGTTACCAAGTATTGCTCTCTTGAAGACGTACCCATGCAACCCTCTGTCCTCGAAATGAAAAAAAAAAGATAAGATCTAATGCTAGGATTTTCGGGAATATTCCAAAGAACATGGCACAATATAAGAATTGCGTATTTTCTCTCAAACATGACGCAATATCTCATGAAATCATAAAAGAACATTACATAAGCCCTTATTCATATCTCGCACGAATCACATAACACTCTCAAACAGATTACGTAAGACTTTGTAACAAAATTAGGTGAAATAAAAGGTTAATTCTTAAAAATAACGTATATTTACATATACTGCCTTAAATAAAGAGTACAATGAAATTAACGACGAAAGTCTTACGCAATTTACATACAAATCTTAAATCTTCACGAGAGGAACTCATCTTAAGAGCTGGCTAACCTCTCTTCAATGCATAAATGAAATATATAAGTAAATCTTGAATAAATTATTGTATATATATATATATATATATGTGTATATATATGTACATATATACGTATATATATATATATATATATATGTATATTTATATATAAATATATGTACATATATGTATATGTGTTATATATATATATATATATATATATGTATATATATATACATATATTACATATATTTAGGTATATAAATATACATATATATATATATATATATATATGTATATTTATATATAAATATATGTACATATATATATGTGTTATATATATATATATATATATATATATATATATATATATATATATATAAGTGTGTATATTTATTTACTTAATATATATATATATATATATATATATATATATATATATATATATATATATATATATATATATATATATATATATAAATAACATAATGCCAACATGAACGATTTATTGGGATGACCCAAAACCAATATTATTTCATTGTTCTGATTGCCTTCGATTACCCTTTGATTACATGGTCTTTTCACTCACTCTGGCTTTCATGGGCACAATAACAGTAAATGTATCCAATGTCATTTATAATATATGGCATTATGGCATATACATACACACACACACACACACATATATATATATATATATATATAAATATATATATATATATATATATATAATATATATATGTATATACACACACACATATATATATATATATATATACATATATGTATATATATGTATATATACACACACATATATATATATATATATATATATATATATATGCATATATGATATATATATATATATATATATACATATACAGATTGTTATATTCAAATATTATATATGTAATTAGAATAACCAAAACACGAATCTTCTAAGGTGGGATATGGTTGGTATGGAGAGGAGAACGGAGAGGGGTGGAATGGTCTGTAGGTTATTTGTGGTGTAGGTGGAGGGACTAGATGCGTATTCTACCCCTTAATATTCAGATTCTGTATAACACCTGACATTGGATTAGGATTAATGTCCTTCAGCCAACCTAATGCATATAGTAATATGGTAGGTTCGACATGAATTAGGTTGGAATGTTATAGGTAATGTGCTTGAATATCAATCTGATCCAACGATTGCTTTAGAAGATATTTGCATTAAAAGGTGTTTGTCCACCTCTGAAATCAATATTAGTAATAGATATTATTTGGAGATTTATGTTACAAAGAAAATAAATACATATGGTGGCGGCTATGATAAACAATCCTTTATGCATCCAGTTAAAAAATTCACCAGTAATTGAGTTTACTCAAAACTATTATATTCTAGAAAACATGAACTGTAATAGGTGCCTGTCGGTCCATATTGTGATTCAAATATGTTGAAACGCCTAGTCATGATGCAGTACTTACAAACTTAGCAGTGGAACACAATCGAAACATCAGGTAGATAGTCCTGTGTCTTTATATCCCAGGATTTTTGGAAATAAGAATGTTCCCTATACTCTATTTTTTTTTCTTAAGCTGGCATAAATGTATTAAATTGGAGCCACTTGCTTACTTCTGATTAGCTGGACCTCAGTTTGTCCGGATTCATCAATTTTCTACACACACAATTATGATATAGAGATACTGCTACAGAGTGAATGACAAGTGGTATTATGAGTATTATATAAAAACTAATTAAATTACCTGCAATTATGAAGAACCTGCATATGAACTCAAGTGTGATCATTTATCAATTAATTTCGAATAAACATCGAACCTGAGGCCTTGCAACAATGCTCCAAATACAGAATATCACTTTTGTTTATTTAAAACTCTAATTATATCACAATAGGTAGTAGGTTGGCCAAGGCACCAGCCACCCGTTGAGATACTACCGCTAGAGAGTTATTGGGCCCTTTGACTGGCCAGACAGTACTGCATTGGATCCCTTTCTCTGGTTACGGCTCATTTCATCTTTCCCGACACATACACAGAATAGTCTGGCCTATTGTTTACACATTTTCCTCTTTCTTCATACACTTGATAACACTGAAATTACCAAACACGTCTTCTTCTTTCACGAGGTTAATTACTCCACTGTAATTGTCCAGTGGTTACTTTCCTCTTGGCAAGTGTAGAAGAGACTCTTTAACTATGGTAAGCAGCTCCTCTAGGAGGACACTCCAAAATCAAACCATTTTTCTCTAGTCTTGGATAGTGCCATAGCCTCTGTACCATGGTCTTCCACTGTCTTGAATTAGAGTTCTCTTGCTTGAGGGTACACTCGGCACACTATCCTGTTTCTCTCCCTCTTGTTATTTTGAAGTTTTTATAGTTTATATACACATTTCTACACGCGTGCTTGATGCATGGCTTTGCCTTCAAAAGACGATAGAGTAACAATGAAGAAAATTTTAATAGCAGTGGACACCTTACATCAGGTAGTAGGCTCATCAGCCAGAGTCGTAATGTAATGATAAATGCATTAAAATTGTTCACATTTGGTGGACTGGGCTATTCAAAACTATAAAATATACGAAGCTCAGAATTGACATATGCAACCTAAGGTTATTAAATACAAATATAGTACAGAAAAAAGAACAGTAGCATGGCTTTTCTATATGATTTATAATACTAAATATATTGCTAGCAAATGAAATATAAACATGTTTGAAATAGCAAATTACGAGCAATGTAGGCTAATCAATTAAATATCCTTCATAATTTTATGTACTTACTAAGGCCCTTCCCCCAATTTTGGGTGGTAGCCGACATCAAACAAAGGAACAAAAGGGGGTCTTTCCTCTCTCCGCTCCTCCCAGCCTGATGAGGGATTCAGCCGAGTTTGGCCGGTACAGCCCACCCTTCCCCGTTATCCACCAGAAAAGAAGTTCCATACGCTGAATCCCCTACTGCTGATACCTCCGCGGTCACCAAGGCGACCAGAGGAAGCAGCAGGGCTTTGATTACAAATATGCTAGTATAATTAGGAAATTGAAGTGTTGTTTAATGAATTTAGGTGGCAAGTGTTGGTGAGATTAACTTCTGACTTTTTTTGCAATTACCAGTAGGATTGGATTGTTTGAACTGATGAATTTTGCAGGTAAGTGCTCTAGGCTGATGGTAGATAAAGTTACACTCACTTTGTGAGGCTAATATAGTGGATGATGTAACTACCATGGGATTTTTGGTATAAAAAATTATACAGCAGAAAAGAATAGGTGTAATTGTTTTAATACAGAAGGCTTATAACATGAGGTCGCATTCTGAATATCATGCATTTGTGCAATAACAATATTAATGTAGAAGAAAGTTGTGTATATTGTGGAGGATTGATTTTTGTTTTATTTTTATTTATTTTTTGCTTGCCAAATCCAGAGAGAGAGAGAGAGAGAGAGAGAGAGAGAGAGAGAGAGAGAGAGAGAGTGTGTGTGTGTGTCAGCGAGTGAAAGGTAGTTAGTGGATCGATTGTTTGTTGTGAGAGAGACTGTTGGTATAAATGAGATTGTTTGTTTATGTTTTTAGTTAGGTTACGACAGTGGTGAATGTCTTGGGTGAATGATTATTTTGATTTGACTGCAGCAGTTGTGTTTGTGAGTGCTGGATTATGATTTTTATTCTTTTACCAGCGTAGAAGTGTTTGATTATTTTTGAGTAAGTATAGTTTTGTTTATATTTATTTGCTTGTCGTGATTGTGAATGATAGGAACAATTTATTATTTATCTTTGATTATAGTGCGATAGTTTAGTTAGTTAGGAGTGTTTGTAAGTGTTTTTCTTTTTTTCATTTGCAGGCCGTAATTCCTCCTTTGGAGAGAACTTATTTTTGAATGTTGCTCAACCGTTGATGACCTAGCCTGTATTACGATTATATTTAGACTGCTCTTTGGAATGACCAATTGTTGATGACCTGGATTGCGTTAAAGAACCTGATTTGATTGTTCTTGTGCTATAATATTATGACGATGATGATGATGATAATGATGATATAGACTGCCCAATCAAGTGAGGTAGGTGTAGCAGATTGCCACAAAATATCTGTCTGCCACAGAGTTATTGTGCCCAGTGTTGCGTCTGCCAGAGAGTTGTGGCATTGGCCTGAAAGGACTGTTGGCCCTTGTGCGGACAGAGAGGTCCACACATAAACAAATATTGGTTTTGGTGTGCGGTAAATTTTAAGTTTTGTTAAGGGTTTTGTTGGTTTATTTGAGTGGTGTTACGTTTGATGTTCATTTTTGTTAAGTTTATGATTAGTTTTAAGTGTAATTATTTTGGTTGTGGATGGTTTTATTTTAAGTGTTAGTTTTTAAGAAATATAGTATTAAGGTTTTGTTTTTATGCCCTTTTTGTCCAAGAGTCCCGCTGCTGATAACGTAAGGGGAAAGTTTTTGTTGAGGAGACTATTGTCAGTTAGAGTGACTCAAGGGTGTGGGGGTTGTTCTTGCAACATCCCGCCACAATATGATTATCAAAAGGAATGCCATGCTGAAACTTTAAGATTAGTTCCTAAAAATGGCATGCAAACTTATTTTGTTGGAAAAATGCAAAAAGGTAGCCTCACTATTGGAAACATTAAGACAGGGAGCTAGGCTGTGCATTGAGTGTAGAAGACTTTTCTAATGGAAATTCCTGAGTAAGCACATTATTCTGTGCGATTCCTTGTGTCAGTTTATACTGTATAATTTCGTACCATCGAACTTTTACTTATAATGCTAAGTTAGAAACAGTGACTGTCCACCATGTCTCATAGCCTGATTTTTTTTTTTTTTTTTTTTTTTTGTAGCTACAAGGCATCTTCGTGTTAACCTCACCCTTAGCGATATTTATGTATTCTTTTATTACACAAGATTTGTGAACAGGTGCAATATAGACTTCAAGGGTAATAACCCTAATATGTGAAGGCGCTTGAATGAATATATTTCTAGTAAACTAGTAAGGAGGTTAAAACAGAACACTGGAAACGCACACCAAGTACACTTTCACTAACTAGGGAATTTATTTGCATCAATATACTATTAAATAGAACATATAGAGGAAATGAGTGACCTAGCCTTACTTGAATTATTTTTGGTTATGATTTAACATTTTTGCAAAAAGTGTGAAGAGTTTTTGCACGTACTTATGAGAGTAGATTTATTCTTCTACATATTATTTTATCCCAGTCACAGGTTTTCCTCGAAATTAGTTTTAGTGTTGTTTTTGTATTCATTTACTTTTTCATACCGTCTGATTTATCTGTTCCAGTATCTTTGTCTTTTACTGCAGAAAGGTTGAGCTGATCTGATGAAGGTGGCAAAGTTTGCCTGAGGTTGAAAGACGAGGGACTTATTTGCGTGAGCACTGGTGTTTAGGAGGCTGCAGGTGCTCTTGTACCAACCGTGTGTCACACGATCGTACATAGTTCATTTTGTGTATATATTATGCTTGTATCTTCACTCTTCCCTCGCACTAAAAAGAGCCTGAATAAACATGTCTGTTTTTCTCATCGGTAACGGTGTCAATTTTAAACATGAAAATTCTTGTTGCCTTTAGCTTTTGTATACAAAGGAGAGTGTTCTATAATAAACTCACTCAGTTGCTTTTATCCTGTCTTTGAGTCACAACCTTCTCTCGGCCCGTCACATTCTTTTGGGGAATTCAGCTAGAATAGAATGTAGTTTCATTTATTTGTGTTAGTCCGGATATAAAAGAATGAGTGACTGTCTCGTAAATGGTAATCAATTCTGCTGAGCGGTACAACATTACATTGAAAGATGCAAACTAATTGAACATGGTACTTGTATGGATATTACTAAGTACTTTAAAAATTGCGTTCTCTTTTGAGATAATCTGTATATATTTGGATCATAATAAACAGTGTAGTAAAGATTCCTACGTTGGCTGAGAAAACCATTCTTTGACATTATTGTTAATAGGTTTTGGTTCATAGTGTCGGTTTTTGTTTGTTTATATTTATAGTTATGCTCATTGAATTGAGGATTGTTGACTGATTCAAGTAATTTTTAGGTAATTTCTGTTCATGTTATTTTTTTATGGATGATATAAACTTTGAAGGTTTAGTAAGTGATTTTGAAATTAATATTGAGTCCAGTATAAAGTATTATTGAAGATAAAACTGTACGTCATTATATGTGAATATATGGTTTTATATGCATGCATTTACACAGTAAATAAGTGAAAGTGTGTTTGATTGAGGACCACAGTGTCCAAAACACTCTGCATGGTCCCAGTATCAATTTGTCATGGATGGATTGGCTTTTCGTTGTAGGGAAGGAAGTCATCATTCCACTAGAAATATTTTATGACATAATATCGGCATTTGATTGGAATGACTTTGATTTGGTGTGCATATTACCTTGCGCATGCTCTGGTGCATTCCTATGCTTAGGAAAGACTTTTGTTTAGAAACGTAAATAACCAGAAAGTATATTACAGTACTGGAACACAAATGGTTCCATTAGTTTTATTTTAGTTGAGTCTTTGAACCATTCGTTTGATTGCTAATTTAACCAAGTTTATTCGTCTTCTCATGCTTATCTGTAAAACCTGTGTGCCAGTGTATTTTTAACATAAACTAGAATTACTAATCTGAACTCTTCAACTACAGTCTTCATTACCTGGGTAGAAAATAACCTGATCCCATTCAGAAATCTATTACGGCTTCCAATCCAGTCGAGCCTATATAAATTGTGCATTCTAGTTTTTATGGTAGAGGAAAAGGTTGGGAAGAGTATTATCTATCAGCTTCTCTATGAACAAAGAAATATATACATGAGTACCCAGGCCTTTTACAGCTACTAACGGTTAGAAATAGACAACTGCCCAGATAATTTTAGTCAATACAACGACATTCAAAACCTAATTGGGACAACTAGATTTCAGTTATGAACCTCTCTCTCTCTCTCTCTCTCTCTCTCTCTCTCTCTCTCTCTCTCTCTCTCTCTCTCTCTCTCTCTCTCTCTCTCTCTATGAAAATATATGAAACATACCAATAAGAATATTGATCATCTCCTGAGAAAGGCCTTCTGATGTATCAATAGTTTGGTTACATTTGCTGCGTAGCTTGACTTCAACGTCTTCTTCTATGGTACAGTTCATAGGCTGCAAATTGAAAATAAATTAACTGCTGGCACATTAAAATGAAATTATTAACTTAAATTGGAAGAAGGTGGATGATATCGTAAATTTCACGAACGATCTTCCTTTCAGTTCGATTAGAATGCAGATTAATCACTTACTTCATTTCTTTTAATCCTTCTCAATGATGAATCTGGAGCTGCACCATGAAGTCCACCAATTGCGCAAGTGGTCTGCAAATAAAAGTTTCTTATTTGATTAAAGCAACATCTATTGGAGATTTTAAACTATCTCTCGACCTCTTTTTCTTTACCCTTATTTCTTCCATTCTGATCAGTTTTCAAATTTGTAATCAATTCATAAAGCACTTATTCAACTTGACCTGAAAATGAAAATTCAGCCAGTTTATGTTTTTTGGACGAACCTGTTCTCAGTTTATATAAGGATGAAATTCTTGTCAATAAAAAGTTACAATTACACATCTTCAGGACGTCAGCATAGCAACCTGTTTCTATTTTTTATAATAAAACTTGTCTAAAACACAAATGATTGAACTTTCTCGGGATTTCTTTGCACCAAATGATACAATAACACTTAATGACTGGAAAGTAAGACAGCCACAGGGAGCAGAGGTACGGTACAGAGAAGGAGAAAAAGATTCTGCGAGGAAAGTAGGTCTAGCTATTGGAAGAATGGTAGAGCAACTAAATGAGAGGCTAAGAACAAAGGAAGGGGAAAAGGATATCTATAAGATTTCAAACTCGAGGAAAAGGCTAACGGAGGATTTGGGGTAACTGGTAGTCATCAGGGATAGAGATGGAAATATATTGCATAGGGATGATGACATTAAGAGGAGATGGAGAGAATATTATGATCAACCATTAGATACTGAAAATAAGAAAGAGGAGCTGGGAGAAGCACAAAGGGTAGAGGGGCCAGTGTCCAGTAATGGAGATACTGAATACAGAAGTGAAGCGGGCATCGAGTAAAATGAAGAAAGGTAAAGTACCAGGCCCATCTGAGTTTCAAATTGAAATGGTCAAGATACTAGCTACTGAGGAGGAAGAATGGATGCTGGATTTATTGAGAGCAATATGGGAAGAGGAAATAAGGCCTAAAGACCTTAAGGAGAGTCTAATGGTATCTATATTTCAGCAGAAAGGTAACGTCATGGAATGCAGTAACTACAGGGGAATTAAATTAACAGAGCAGAGTTTGTAAGTGTTAGAAAAGGTACTAGATGAGGGATTGAGAGAGATTGTAAAGATTGGGAAACAACAGTAGGGATTCATGACGAGGAGAGGGACAGTAGATGCCATCTTTATAGTAAGGCAGTTACAGGAAAATAAACTAGAGGGAAACCAGAAGCTCTTCTGTGCTTTTGTAGATTTAGAGAAGGCTTATGACAAAAACCAAGAGAAGTGATGTTTTGGCGCTTGAGGAAGGGGAAAGTCCTGGAGAAGTTGGTTAGAATGGTAGAGATGATTTACAAATGAACAAGGACAAAGTAATAACAGCTGTTGGAGAAACAGAAACCTTTGAAGTTGGTGTTGGATTACATTAGGGGTTAAAATTGAGCCCCTTTTTATTTGTGTTGTTCTTGGATGTGTTAAGTGAAGGGATCAGATGTGAAGAATTGTGGGAGTTGTTATATGCAAAAGAATTACAGAGAAGGGTGGTAGAGTGGCGAGAAACTTTGAAAAAGGTTTGTTTGCTGATAATTGTGGATAAGACTGAAGCTATGGTGAGCCGTGAGGAAGGTAAGGACAGGATAGTCATACATGAAAGTATAGTCTCAGTTATAAAACAGGTACAACAATATAGATACTGGGAATCTACTATAAATCAGGAGGGAGGATATGAGGCTAAAGTTAAGAATAGGATAAAGGCAGCATGGGGAAAGTGGAGGGAGGTAGCAGGAGTGGTATGCGATAGGAAAATGCCAATCAAGGTAAAAGTCAAGTTTTATAGCACAGTATTAAGACTACTGTTAATGTATGTATCAGAAACTTAAGCTTTAAGACGAAAAGAGGAAGCAAAGCTTGAGAGAACAGAGATGAGAATGATAAGGTGGATTATGGGAATATCACTGTTTGAAAGATTAGAAATAATGAAAAAAGAAGGATGGCAGGTTGTAGTAAAGATTACTGAGATGATAAGAGCGTCACGACTGAGATGGTGTTGGCACTTGTTAAGGATGGATGGTGGGGAAAGAGCGTGGAAGGCTTAGGAGGAACCTGTAAGGGGAAGAAGATCATGAGGGAGGCAGCGAATTAGATGATGTGATAAGGTGAAGGATGATATGGAGAGAAGAGCATTGGTGGAAGAGGATGCGTTTGATCGAAGGCATTGGAGAGGGCGCATTAGGCAACTGACCCCTTAATGTATGGATAATGTTGGGAAAAAAGGATACACAATAACAATGAAGGTGTCTTATTCGTAAAAATTTTCTTTAAACGTTGAATTTTCATCAATATCATGGCGTTGATAAGCTAGAGATCAAATCATATATGAACAATACCCCATTTTGCAGCTCCCCTACCTCCCACGAGTCTGGAAACTCTTCTCCTGTAGGAAATCTTGTCAACGTAGATGTGGTCCCATCTCTTTTGAAGAAGTCGTTACTGCTGTCTCCATCGAAATACCCACAGAGACCATATAATTTCTCATGGAAATTTGGCGATGCCCAAACTGATAAAGACGACCCACATTTTTCCACCTGAAAATTATACAAAACTTCAAGTAGTGAAACTCAGATATAAGGACGATGCAACCATTTGTCTCAGAAAGATTCAACAATATTCCTTCATAATCGTGGACCCAAACAAGATTCAACTTATTTGTAAATTTTGCGTCCTAATATCTTTGATACATTAGTTAGAACTTTAAACAAAACCACACTAAAAACTAACTTGGGTTACAATTTTCATGCAATAAAAATATAACCTCGATATATTTGATAATAAATCCAGCTTTTAATTAGACTTTTCATGATATTCATTTGATTTTCCGGATATGAAACAAAGAAAAGTAAATTGAGACATGACTGGGGTTCAATGTCGTTTTTACACCGTAAAAACACTCAAATTAATTAATTGTCAAAAGAAACTTTTCTATTCTTTGAGTTCACTGATATCTAATGAAACACAATACTAAACTTGATATATCTTTTATAGATTCCAAATATGTTAAATGAAGCTGATCATTTTGTTTTGTATTTCCTTACATCATTATTTGCACGTTGGTACCTTGACATCTTGACCTCCAAAGTAAACAGCTTAATTAAACCTGTCCTCGTAAATAGGAGTTTCGTGATAGTGAACAGGTAAGAGAAATTAACCTTTTCTAAAATTAAGAATAAGATTGACTAAAGAAAAAAATCCTCTCGATACTAACTGCAATGCTACTGGACCCAAGAAGGCGGATGCATCCATACCGATGCCTCCAGGCCAACACCGGGTGCTCCATTGTTCCTTCTTTCACGAGTGTAGGTGTCCTATCCGGAATCTCGTATGGTATCCCGTTTACCAGAATCTAAGTCCGAGAAAAATCTTTATCTATTACCTTAAATCACGATATTCAGAACTTTGAAATTAGGAAAATATTTGATGATTATATTTCAACCCAATATTCAAAATCTTGAAATTATTCTGAAAATATTCACTTACTTACTATATTAAAATATACTTTAAAACTAGGAAAATATATGATAATTATATCTAAATCCAATATTTAAACTCTCCATATTAATCGGAAATTATTCACTGATTATGATGCAATTCTATAGTCATATTCTAAATAGTATGAAAATATCCGCTTCTACATTTTGACTCAATAATAATAATAATAATAATAATAATAATAATAATAATAATAATAATAATAATGATAATAATAATAGCAATGATATTATGTAAATATCTGTACAAAAATATTTGCATTGCTGTTCAGTTATCGCCTTAAAGATTTTCTCAATTGTTAAAAACCAAACATTTTTGCCAATTCAACATTTTAGAACCGCAATATATTCAAAGATATTTCAACCAATGCGGCAAGGTAACTGTTAGGTATATTCAACAGTAAATGAGCCTATAGACAAGCTGTTGAGAGCAAGAATGTCACGAAAATTCAAACATTTGATGGAAAGTTTAAACAGGTTGTTGTTCTATTATCAATGCGGAAAGAGCAAGAGATACAAAAAGGCAAGAACGTCTACGACACTTAATTCATGTGAACTGTATTATATTATTATTATTATTATTATTATTATTATTATTAAATGCTAAGCTACAACCCTAGTTGGAAAAGCAGGATGCTATAAGCCCAGGGGCCCCAACAGGGAAAATAGCTCAGTGAGGAAAGGAAACAAGGAAAAATAAAATATTTTAAGAATATTAACAACATTAAAATAAATATTTCCTATATAAACGATAAAAACTTCAACAAAACAAGAGAAAGAGAAACTAAATAGAACAGTGTGCCTGAGTGTACCCTCAAGCAAGAGAACTCTAACCCAAGACAGTGGAAGGCCATGGTACAGAGGCTATAGCACTACCCAAGACTAGAGAACAATGGTTTGATTTTGGAGTGTCCTTCTCCTAGAAGAGCTGCTTACCATAGCTAAAGAGTCTCTTCTACCCTTACCAAGAGGAAAGTAGCCACTGAACAATTACATTGCCGTAGTTAACCCCTTGGGTGAAGAAGAATTGTTTAGTAATCTCAGTGTTGTCAGGTGTATGAGGACAGAGGAGAATCTGTAAAGAATAGGCCAGACTATTCGGTGTCTGTGTAGGCATAGGGAAAGAACCGTAACCAGAGAGAAGGATCCAATATGGTACTGTCTGGCCAGTCAAAGGACCCCCTAACTCTCTAGCGGTAGTATCTCAACGGGCGGCTGGTGCCCTGGAAACTAGTATATTTCTATAAAATTCAATAAAATGGACAAAGAAGTACTGGATATATACAGAAAATGGAAGAATGTATATCTGTTAGAGATACAAATACTACAATCAATTGGATAAGTTCTTGGAAACTGGTGGGTTTTATTAAGACGTTGAAAGGAATTGCACTATAATCCAGTTTTGTACACAGGAGTTTTAATCATTACAAATGTAATTTCAGCATATATATATATATATATATATATATATATATATATATATATATATATATATATATATATATTAGTTACATTTATTTATACAATCAACAGTAAAATTTATTATTGATTTAAAAGTTTGAATGTGGAATGGCTGTGATTGGAGGAGTGGGGAACTGGAACTTACCTATATTACTGAGCTAAAAAAGAATTTGCATATAAACAGCTCATCTGACCAAAGAAAGCAAAACCTCCTCTTTCTAAATCAGAAAAGGGTGTCTGAGAAAGGGGAAGAGAGATGCATAAAAAGATCTACACAAAATACTCCAAATGATAACCATGAAAAGAATAAATATTAGTAACGAAAGTGATGATAAAAACTAACTCTGATGATTACGATTAAAAGAGAGAGAGAGAGAGAGAGAGAGAGAGAGAGAGAGAGAGAGAGAGAGAGAGAGAGAGAGAGAGAGAGAGAGAGAGTAAACATGATTTGATTGTTCGTTTTAATTCAAGGAAAGTCTGACAACGACAATTTTATTTATTGGAACTCACCTCAATCACCTCCTTTCAGGTCTTAAAACTGAAAGACCAAAAGAGATAGATTACATTTCAACATGAAAACCTAATCAGAAACTAACATCCAAATTTTGAGATGTTCCATACCTTATAAAGTTGGGGACTATATCTTCCATAAGCTCCCATTTTAATGACTGTCATGGGGCTGTCTTTGAAAGTACTGGGTCCAACACATGCCGCCCCCCAACACTCCCTGTCAAAATATCAGAGTAGCTCTTTAATAGAGGAGCTATAATGATTTAGATCTGATTTATTTTTCATTCTGACCATTATTAAAAAAATATTGAAATTTAATTGTACTATATTACCATATATATATATATATATATATATATATATATATATATATATATATATATATATATATATATATATATATACAAATATATATATATATATATATATATATATATATATATATATATATATATATATATATATATATATATATATATATGGCTACCATTTTTGGAAACAGGTTCCCTTTTTATAGTCTGGCAAAAAAAATATTCTCCTATTACAGACATTGTTAGTGCTATATATTCATATGTAATTAGGATTATGTGATACTGTGGTAACAATATTGTTCGCGCAGGACTTATTTTCGCTTATTTCGTGTAGAATATTTTGTGCGAATTTAAATCCACGCCATTATAAAACTAACATCCGAAAAATTAATATATAATTTTCCTGCTCACTTACTAATGCTAAGACAACGTAGCGTTTATACCACAAATTAATTAAAACATCTTTTTTTCGCTTTGGTTGGGTCAGGCAGACCCGGTACCGATGGTGGTACTTTGCCATTCTTCAGCCATTGAAGAATACTGCTGGACATATTGTACTGTCCTTTTAAAATAAACAGAAAATTAATTTTATATACAGTTGGTGAAGTGGTTCGATTTCTCAAAAACAAGAATGACAGTGAAAAGACGTAAAGTAAAAAAAAAAAAAAAGTTAAAAAATAATCATCCCCTCGATTGTTGTTTTAGGATAATTGTTTAGGCATAAGTTACTTATATAAAAAGTCTCCAAGGTAAAGTGCCAGTTATATACATGTCAGTTTCTCACTACCAAACAGACCGTTGGTTGGGTGGGGGGATACGATAGCAGGAAATTAAAAATACGCGAAATTACGACCACACTCACATAGAATTTTTAACGTTTGCGCGAACTTTCATGCCTGCGAATATAAATGATACTACAGTGTATAAAAAACTACTAAGAAGTACCAATACAAGAATGAAATGAATTTGTATCAATGTTTCTCAAGTCCTTATCAATGTAATATGGATATGTATGGGAGGATTTTGATAAGAATGCTTATTTAGAAATAAGAGATGAGGAATAACGAATGTGAAGTAATATTGGAAATCGTTATGAATTTATTTATTAATTTATTTTTTTTCATGAATGTTTATTTGCCGGTAGCTTGCGCCTGGATTGTCCCCTCTGAGGGGTAGATCAGTTGAGACGTAAACTTGATACGAGTAATACGCAGTAAAATAATCTAGTCAGCTACCTGAAGCTTTATTAGATTATCTCTGTTAAGGGTACAAATCTATTCACTTAGAGTGGCAAGTCTGCAAGATAGCCAACAAGGAGCAAAGCAAAACCGCATTTTGTGACGTGCCTCAAACATGTATGAATTAATGAAAGGTATTCATATACCCCTAAGGGTCATTCAAGAGTGAGTATTGTGTGTATAAAGTATATTAAACGGCTTGTGTCAATAAGGTTAACAGTGAGATAAAATTTGACAACATATTAATAGTAATGAAAATGGGTTGAAATGAGTGTGTGTTACATTCAAAAGCTTTTGCCATTCCGGTTGCTTGGAGTCCAATGGCAGTTACTATGATAACTGCGTGGAAGGAAAAGATATACAGTAGAGCATTCTGCTCGATTTGCATGTCCGATGCTTGTTGCATGTGCATTACATGACTTCTCCCTGTAGCAGAAAGAGCGCCTCCTGTACTAGAGACTCGTACTGTTGGCAGGACGTCTAGGTAGTATGTAGGCCAGGGCACCAACCACCCATTGAGATATTACCACTAGAGTCGTTGGGCCTTTTGACTGGCCAGACAGTACTACATTGGATCCTTTTCTCTGGTTACGGCTCCTTTTCCCTTTGCCTACACATGCACCGAATAGTCTGGCCTATTCTTTACATATTCTCCTCTGACAACACTGAGGTTACCAAACAATTCTTCTTCGCTAAAAGGGTTAACTACTGCACTGCAATTGGTCAGAGGAGACGTAACTTACGGTAAGTAGCGCATCTAGGAGAAGGGTACTCCAAAATCAAGCCATTATTCTTTAATCTTGGGCAGTGCCATAGCCTCTGTCCCATGGTCTTCCAGTCTGAGGATAGAATTCTCTCGCTTGATGGTACACTCAGGCATGCTATTCTATAGTATCTTATTTCTCTTCTTGTTTGTTGAAGTTTTAGTAGTTTATACATGAAAGATTTATTTTAATGGTGTTACTGTTCTTAAAATATTTTGTTTTAATTGTCAATTAATTCTCTTGCCGTTTATTTCCTTATTTCTTTTCCTCACTGTGCTATTTTCCCTGTTGGAGCCCTTGGGCTTATAGTATCTTGCTTTTCCAACTAGGGTTGTAGCTTAAGCAGGTCATACATGCAGAGGGCTGGTGCGCTGATTTGACTGCTGTTGGCACAAACCAGCTAATCCCTAGCGTGTGTGGGCCGGGCTGGGGGGGGGGGGGGTGTAAGCAGGACAAACCCGGCGCGACTAGTCGTCCTCTCATCCTTTCTGCATGTTTGATCGGACAGGCTGGTCCCGCCGAGAGTGGCAGTACCTCAGCTAGTCTCTTGAGTGCGTTGGGACGGGCTGACATGGTGACTGGGATGACTCTCCTATTTTGACACTTACAGTATTATTATAAAACCATAATTCGCCTCTTGATCGGAGAGCTTTTTATGGTATAATGATAAACTGATTGCATTTCACAATCTTTTGATTTATTACTGTATGGAAACTGTTTTTGCTTTATCAATTTTATGTTATAGGAGACCGCCCTTTCTCTCTTTTCCCAATGTCAAAATATTAATGAGGGTACTAATCCTGTACAGGTGACGTAGGATGGATATAGTAGAGAACTTTGGAGGAGCAATCCAGGTGCAACCTGCACAGTCAAACCGTGGCCACCGAGATTAGAAGGCTTCTTCAACTTAGGCCCGCATCGTCTACAGTAGGCCGACCTGACTATCGTGATGCTTTTGTGCTAGCTACGTTGTAAGCCTGTTGCGAAGTGTTCAATACCTTAAGATGTATATATATATATATATATATATATATATATATATATATATATATATATATATATATATATATATATATATATATACATATATATAAATATATATATAAATATATATATATATATATATATATATATATATATATATATATATATATATATATATATATATAATTCTATACAGTATGAGAAGCTGTCAATTGGTATTTCCTTCAGGTTTTCGTGTAACAATCCATGTGTTCGAACATAGACGATTAAATTTAGTGATTTCTCCAAACGTCTGCAAAAGATGAATTTCCTTAGTGAGAATAGGATGGCTGGATATGATGAAGATGAGACAAAACAGCTTCGTTTTCCTTCAAGATCATAAAAAAAAATAAGTCCTAAAATATTCTCTTCGACTAATAGTAAAAAAGATAAAAATATGTGATTAAGATAAGTAAACAATTTTCAAGATATCGGTGAGTCTTGAAGGTCAAAAGAAAATTATTTTTGTTCTAAGTAATCAATGTCCTTGTCCGCTATGTTCTACACAGGTCTCACTAAATTAGAGGAGCCTTATGCTATTAGTATTAATCGGTTTGCTTGTATCTCATTATGATATACTGTGAAGACACAATTTCAATGCCTAAGTTGAACTAACTTTAACACGAGTCATAATGGTACTATGTTATAATACATAATTTTTAACTGTTGGTCACTTTATAAAAAACTTAATTTTTTTGCAATTTAAGAGCACGCTACTAGAAATTTTCAGTTTTATATCTAAATTAAAGACAGATTTTACAGTTCACTACCAGTACTAAAAGCAAAATACATTACATAAACTCCGAGTTGACTGCGTATTGAGGATCGGTCGTAGTTCCATCTTGAGCCAAAGTATATTCACAAGTGCCATGATAATCATAGCTATGTCCATCAAAGGTGATCAAATGAGGATCCCAGTACGCTTTACATTCACTACCTGAATTTAGGATGAATCAACAGGAAAAAAATAACGTAAAAACATTAGTTGTAACATTATAATAAATTTATTCATTGTTATGGATGGAAATATATAGATACAGGTAATGAATACCAATAGAACAGTACACCATGAACATTGAATGTAAAAAGAATACCTAACACAGAAAGCTAGAATATGTAAAGTCTTGGAATTTTGAATTCCATAGTCATTTGAAGGGCACTGTACGAGTTTAAGAACATTTTAATCAAAGGAAAAAATCAACAAGAAAATCATCATTCACTCAAATTCTTTACAGCCCCCAAATATATAAATAGAAGTAAAAGATAAAAATAACGTAGTATAGTATATCATAAATATTGAACAATTGATTAACATCACAATGTTATGATAAATGGGGCAAAATAATACCTTGCACAAAAAATAGAACACGGAAACATATCAACTTTCAAATTTCACTGTCATATTTTTCCTCTTATTGCACTTCTGAAATAGACCGTCATTAAGTTTGAACCAGGCAATAATAGTAATGATAATACAGAAGTTATATCATCTGTGAAACTTCATCTATTTTTCTTTTGATATTAATTTTCTTTGATGTTTCTCTCAGAAAATATTTGACTCTATCTCATGCTTTATAGTTCATATGGGTTAACTAGATTCTTTTTTATTTATTAGTAAACTAATTAAATAGGACAGCAATTCGGGGACTAGACCCCCTTTGAGA
>NC_090734.1:65428361-65438361 GCF_036898095.1 Palaemon carinicauda
ATGATATTATGTAAATATCTGTACAAAAATATTTGCATTGCTGTTTAGTTATCGCCTTAAAGATTTTCTCAATTGTTAAAAACCAAAAATTTTTGCCAATTCAACATTTTAGAACAGCAATATATTCAAAGATATTTCAACCAATGCGGCAAGGTAACTGTTAGGTATATTCAACAGTAAATGAGCCTATAGACAAGCAGTTGAGAGCAAGAATGTCACGAAAATTCAAACATTTGATGGAAAGTTTAAACAGGTTGTTGTTCTATTATCAATGCGGACAGAGCAAGAGATACAAAAAGGCAAGAACGTCTACGACACTTAATTCATGTGAACTGTATTATATGGAGAAACTAGTATATTTCTATAAAATTCAATAAAATGGACAAAGAAGTACTGGATATATACAGAAAATGGAAGAATGTATATCTGTTAGAGATACAAATACTACAATCAATTGGATAAATTCTTGGAAACTGGTGGGTTTTATTAAAATGTTGAAAGGAATTGCACTATAATCCAGTTTTGTACACAGGAGTTTTGATCATTGCAAATGTAATTTCAGCAATATTTATATATATATATATATATATATATATATATATATATATATATATATATATATATATATATACATATATATATATTAGTTACATTTATTTATACAATCAACAGTAAAATTTATTATTGATTTAAAAGTTTGAATGTGGAATGGCTGTGATTGGAGGAGTGGGGAACTGGAACTTACCTATATTACTTAGCTAAAAAAGATTTTGCATATAAACAGCTCATCTGACCAAAGAAAGCAAAACCTCCTCTTTCTAAATCAGAAAATGGTGTTTGAGAAAGGGGAAGAGAGATGCATAAAAAGATCTACACAAAATACTCCAAATGATAACCATGAAAAGAATAAATATTAGTAACGGAAGTGATGATAAAAACTAACTCTGATGATTACGATTAAGAGAGAGAGAGAGAGAGAGAGAGAGAGAGAGAGAGAGAGAGAGAGAGAGAGAGAGAGAGAGAGAGAGAGAGAGAGAGAGTAGACATGATTTGATTGTTCGTTTTAATTCAAGGAAAGTCTGACAACGACAATTTTATTTATTGGAACTCACCTCAATCACCTCCTTCAGAAGAGCAAATAAATTTTCAGGTCTTAAAACTGAAAGACCAAAAGAGATAGATTACATTTCAACATGAAAACCTAATCAGAAACTAACATCAAAATTTTGAGATGTTCCATACCTTATAAAGTTGGGGACTATATCTTCCATAAGCTCCCATTTTAATGACTGTCATGGGGCTGTCTTTGAAAGTACTGGGTCCAACACATGCCGCCCCCCAACACTCCCTGTCAAAATATCAGAGTAGCTCTTTAATAGAGGAGCTATAATGATTTAGATCTGATTTATTTTTCATTCTGACCATTATTAAAAAAATATTGAAATTTAATTGTACTATATTACCATATATATATATATATATATATATATATATATATATATATATATATATATATATATATACTGTATATATATACAAATATATATATATATATATATATATATATATATATATATATATATATATATATATATATATATATATATATATGGCTACCATTTTTGGAAACAGGTTCCCTTTTTATAGTCTGGCAAAAGAAAATATTCTCCTATTACAGACATTGTTAGTGCTATATATTCATATGTAATTAGGATTATGTGATACTGTGGTAACAATATTGTTCGCGCAGGACTTATTTTCGCTTATTTCGTGTAGGATATTTTGTGCGAATTTAAATCCACGCCATTATAAAACTAACATCCGAAAAATTAATATATAAGTTTCCTGTTCACTTACTAATGCTAAGACAACGTAGCGTTTATACCACAAATTAATTAAAACATCTTTTTTTCGCTTTGGCTGGGTCAGGCAGACCCGGTACCGATGGTAGTACTTCGCCATTCTTCAGCCATTGAAGAATACTGCTGGACATATTGTACTGTCCTTTTAAAATAAACAGAAAATCAATTTTGTCACCATATACAGTTGGTGAAGTGGTTCGATTTCTCAAAAACAAGAATGACAGTGAAAAGACGTAAAGTAAAAGAAAAAAAGAAAGTTAAAAAATAATCATCCCCTCGATTGTTGTTTTAGGATAATTGTTTAGGCATAAGTTACTTATATAAAAAGTCTCCAAGGTAAAGTGCCAGTTATATACATGTCAGTTTCTCACTACCAAACAGACCGTTGGTTGGGTGGGGGGATACGATAGCAGGAAATTAAAAATACGCGAAATTACGACCACACTCACATAGAATTTTTAACGTTTGCGCGAACTTTCATGCCTGCGAATATAAATGATACTACAGTGTATAAAAAAACTACTAAGAAGTACCATTACAAGAATGGAATGAATTTGTATCAATGCTTCTCAAGTCCTTATCAATGTAATATGGATATGTATGGGAGGATTTTGATAAGAATGCTTATATAGAAATAAGAGATGAGCAATAACGACTGTGAAGTAATATTGGAAATCGTTATGATTTTTTTTTTTTTTTTTTTGCCGGTAGCTTGCACCTGGATTGTCCCCTCTGAGGGGTAGATCAGTTGAGACGTGAACTTGATACGAGTAATACGCAGTAAAATAATCTAGTCAGCTACCTGAAGCTTTATTAGATTATCTCTGTTAAGGGTACAAATCTATTCACTAAGAGTGGCAAGTCTGCAAGATAGCCAACAAGGAGAAAAGCAAAACCGTATTTTGTGACGTGCCTCAAACATGTATGAATTAATGAAAGGTATTCACATACCCCTAAGGGTCATTCAAGAGTGAATATTGTGTGTATACAGTATATTAAACGGCTTGTATCAATAAGGTTAACAGTGGGATAAAATTTGACAACATATTAATGGTAATGAAAATGGGTTGAAATGAGTGTGTGTTACATTCAAAAGCTTTTGCCATTCCAGTTGCTTGGAGTCCAATGGCAGTTACTATGATAACTGCGTGGAAGGAAAAGATATACAGTAGAGCATTCTGCTTGATTTGCATGTCGGATGCTTGTTGCATGTGCATTACATGACTTCTCCCTGTAGCAGAAAGAGCGCCTCCTGCACTAGAGACTCGTACTGTTGGCAGGACGTCTAGGTAGTAGGTAGGCCAGGGCACCAACCACCCATTGAGATATTACCACTAGAGAGTCGTTGGGCCTTTTGACTGGCCAGACAGATCCTTTTCTCTGGTTACGGCTCCTTTTCCCTTTGCCTACACATGCACCGAATAGTCTGGCCTATTCTTTACATATTCTCCTCTGACAACACTGAGGTTACCAATCAATTCTTCTTCGCTAAAAGGGTTAACTACTGCACTGCAATTGGTCAGAGCAGACTTAACTTACGGTAAGTAGCGCATCTAGGAGAAGGGTACTCCAAAATCAAGCCATTATTCTTTAATCTTGGGCAGTGCCATAGCCTCTGTACCATGGTCTTCCAGTCTGGGGGTAGAATTCTCTCGCTTGATGGTACACTCAGGCATACTATTCTATAGTATCTTATTTCTCTTCTTGTTTGTTGAAGTTTTAGTAGTTTATACATGAAAGATTTATTTTAATGGTGTTACTGTTCGTAGAATATTTTGTTTTAATTGTCAATTACTTCTCTTGCCGTTTATTTCCTTATTTCTTTTCCTCACTGTGATATTTTCCCTGTTGGAGCCCTTGGGCTTATAGCATCTTGCTTTTCCAACTAGGGTTGTAGCTTAAGCAGGTCATACATGCAGAGGACTGGTGCGCTGATTTGACTGCTGTTGGCACAAACCAGCTAATCCCTAACGTGTGTGGGCCTCTCATCCTTTCTGCATGTTTGATCGGACAGGCTAGTCCCGCCGAGAGTGGCAGTACCTCAGATAGTCTCTCGAGTGCGTTGGGACGGGCTGACATGGTGACTGTGATGACTCTCCTATTTTGACACTTACAGTATTATTATACAACCATACTTCGCCTCTTGATCGGAGAGCTTTTTATGGTATAATGATAAACTAATTGCATTTCACAATCTTTTGACTTATTACTGTATGGAAAAGGTTTTTGCTTTATCAATTTTATGTTAGAGGAGACCGCCCTTTCTCTCTTTTCCCAATGTCAAAATATTAATGAGGGTACTAATCCTGTACAGGTGACGTAGGATGGATATAGTTGAGAACTTTGGAGGAGCAATCCAGGTGCAACCTGCACAGTCAAACCGTGGCCACCGAGATTAGAAGGCTTCTTCAACTTCGGCCCGCATCGTCTACAGTAGGCCGACCTGACTATCGTGATGCTTTCGTGCTAGCTACGTTGTAAGCCTGTTGCGAAGTGTTCAATACCTTAAGATGTTTTATATATATATGTATGTATATATATATATATATATATATATATATATATATATATATATATATATATATATATATATATATATATATATATATAATTCTATACAGTATGAGAAGCTGTCAATTGGTATTTCCTTCAGGTTTTCGTGTAAGAATCCATGTGTTCGAACATAGACGATTAAATTTAGTGATTTCTCCAAACGTCTGCAAAAGATTAATTTCCTTAGTGAGAATAGGATGGCTGGATATGATGAAGATGAGACAAAACAGCTTCGTTTTCCTTCAAGATCATAAAGAAAAAATAAGTCCTAAAATATTTTCTTCGACTAATAGTAAAAAAGATAAAAATGTGTGATTAAGATAAGTAAACAATTTTCAAGATATCAGTGAGTCTTGAAGGTCAAAAGAAAATTATTTTAGTTCTAAGTAATCAATGTCCTTGTCCGCTATGTTCTACACAGGTCTCACTAAATTAGAGGAGCCTTATGCTATTAGTATTAATCGGTTTGCTTGTATCTCATTATGATATACTGTGAAGACGCAATTTCAATGCCTAAGTTGAACTAACTTTAACACGAGTCATAATGGTACTATTGTTATAATACATAATTTTTAACTGTTGGTCACTTTATAAAAAACTTATTTTTTTTTGCAATTTAAGAGCACGCTACTAGAAATTTTCAGTTTTATATTTAAATTAAAGACAGATTTTACAGTTCTCTACAAGTACTAAAAGCAAAATACATTACATAAACTCCGAGTTGACTGCATATTGAGGATCGGTCGTGGTTCCATCTTGAGCCAAAGCATATTCACAAGTGCCATGATAATCATAGCTATTTCCATCAAAGGTGATCAAATGAGGATCCCAGTACGCTTTACATTCACTACCTGAATTTAGGATGAATCAACAGGAAAAAAATGACATAAAAACATTAGTTGTAACATTATAATAAATTTATTCATTGTTATGGATGGAAATATATATACAGGTAATGAATACCAATAGAACAGTACACCATGAACATTGAATGTAAAAAGAATACCTAACGCAGAAAGCTAGAATATGGAAAGTCTTGGAATTTCGAATTCCATAGTCATTTGAAGGGCACTGTACGAGTTTAAGAACATTTTAATCAAAGGAAAAAATCTACATGAAAATCATCATTCACTCAAATCCTTTACAGCCCCGAAATATATAGAGAAGTAAAAGATAAAAATAACGTAGTATAGTATATCATAAATATTGAACAATTGATTAACATCACAATGTTATGATAAATGGGGCAAAATAATACCTTGCACAAAAAATAGAACACGGAAACATATCAACTTTCAAATTTCACTGACATATTTTTCCTCTTATTGCACTTCTGAAATAGACCGTTATTAAGTTTGAACCAGGCAATAATAGTAATGATAATACAGAAGTTATATCATCTGTGAAACTTCATCTATTTTTCTTTTGATGTTTCTCTCAGAAAATATTTGACTCTGTCTCATGCTTTATAGTTCATATGGGTTAACTAGATTCTTTTTTATTTATTAGTAAACTAATTAAATAGGACAGCAATTCGGGGACTAGACCCCCTTTGAGATACTTCCGTTAGAGACTTTGTGCGAGGCACCAGTTAGATGATAACTGAGAGGCGAGGTGAATGCAACCAAGCTTTATTAAATAAGCATCGAGCTTAAATACCAGGAATTGATAGCAAGAATGTCACAAAAATTCAAAAGAAATTAAGCATGAGCTATCATATTTATACAGGTTAGTTTATCAACACTGCAGGTTAGAGTGAGTGATAAGATAAAAAGCATAACCATTACAGTGTACGAGCATGTATGAAACACTTGCTGTACATGCCTCCCCCTAAGAATGACATACATGTGAAATAGGGTGTCCTGCTCTTGAGAAGTGTACTGTAGGTAAGTCATTTGACAGGAAATATGCAAGTTTTAGGTGATCTATGGAAACCCAGTCTTCTTTGCCACAAATGTTGATGAAGAAAGCCTTCGGCGTACAACGAATCACAAGGAAAGCGGTGGCTTGCTACTATCGTTGTGCAGGAAAACGTGTGTTGCTGAGTGCAGATCTGTTGGTATATGTTACTTAGCTGGGAGCTTTTAAGTCTGGATTACAGACGGAAAAAAATCGGCGGGGACGACCAATGGGTTGCCATACACCATTTCAGCTGCTGAGACATCCAGAGCATCTTTAGAAGTGGTTCTTAGTCCCAGGGGAACCCAGGAAAACTAGGTAAACCAGTTGGAGTTCTTGCAGCGGGACATCAAAGCTGCTTTGAGTGTGCGATGAAAACGTTCACAATTCCGTTGCAGCAGGGTTGTAGGCAGTTGCTAATGTAGCGTGATTCCCAGGAGATTTTCTAATGATATCCACAATTGAGAGGTGAAAGTGGTACCCCTGTAAGAAGTAATATGCTCAGGGATGCCAAATCTTGCTATCCATCCTGAGAGTATGGTGGTCGATGACAGTAAACAGGTAACGATGTCCTTGTGATGTGGGTAGGGTCCCTACTATGTGGACGTGAATGTGGGTAAAACGAGTGAGGTTGAGGACAGGTCCCCACAACTGAATTAGTGTGTCGATGTACTTTTGAAGTTTGGCATGAAGTACAAGCACGGACCTAATCCTTAGCATCCTTAGTAATGCCATGCAAAATGAACTTCGTCATCAGTAGCTGTGCAGTAGATTGGTGCGAGGGATGTGAAAGGCCGTAAATGAAATCAAACACTTGTCGGCGCAAGGGAGTATGTATCAACGGTCTAGGTCTACCATTACTGACGTCACAGAAGAGGGTGGCGTTGAAGTCACCGAGAGGGACGATTTCCCAAGCAAGGGATGTGCAGAATGTCCTACATGGCTGGTACTCTGGATCTTTTCATTAGGCTTTTGCCGGGTGTTGCAATCCAATCCCAGGTGAATGGCAGCTATTATGTTTCTTGACAGGGCATCGACAATTGGATTAATTTTTCCAGGGATATTTTTAAAGGTACTATTGTATTTAGCCCCGGCAGAGAGATGTCGGTGTTGACAGGTGGACCAGGCGTCGGAGGCATGTGGTTCGTGTGAATGACGAAGGGCGTATTTTCCAAGAAGTGGTGAAAGTAACGGATAGCCAAGTGCACCGCCAGCAAATTATGATCGAAGGTAAGAGTAGCCGGATTCTACATTCTACAGTTTTCTACTGAAGAAGGCCAATGGAAGGAGTGAGCCGTTGATTACATGTGCGAGTACTGCACCAATAGTAACGTCGCTGGCATCTTTAGAGAGGAGGAGAGGTGTATATGTTACAAGAAAAGTTGATAGGGCGTTCTTTGCATTGTAGAAGACGGCTTCTTGAAGTGGACCCAACTTCAGGTCTTTTGGCTTGCCCTTCAGGGAGATGTAGATGGCGGGCATGAGTGGTGGCGATGGCTGGCAGGGAGGTCATGGGGAAGTTCTGAATGACTGCTACCCTAAGATGCCATCCATGAGCCATTGAAGAGTGACTCCAGCATTATGAAGGCCAAAACAGGAGTAATTAAAGGTGTATGTACTGAGAGAGGTGGTGATGGTGGTCTTGTGGATGTCTTCTTGGTTCATCGGTACCAGATAATACCCTTTCAGGAGGTCAAGTGTGGAGAAAACCTTCACTTTGTTCAAGTAGTTCATGTCGGTGATGTATGAGAGGGGTTAGTGATCCATTTCTGTCTGCATGTTCAGGCAGCTATAATACCCACACGAATGCAGAAAGCCATGGGCTTGAGGTGAACGTTTGTTGAGCAACTGCCAAATGATCTGGTACTAGACACCTGAATCTAGTGAACACTGAGTGCCCCGCCGTTTTGATATGGTGATAAATACCATGTTTGGTGGGAGCTGTGGGCGTCTGACAAAGTTCTAATCGGAAAATATTAGGGTACGACAGTAGTAGGTGGGTATAGGCATTCGTGGGTACGCTGATGGAGAGAGGGATTTCGGCGGGGTGAGTTGAAGAGGAGTTGAGGAGTATGGATCCGAGTTGACTAAGCGACGGTGAGCGACATCAACCAGGAGGTGGAAATGTCAGAGGAAATCCGCACTGATGATTGGCAATGTAATGTCAGCCACGAGAAACTTCTAATTATATTTAGAGGCGAGGTAAATGCAACTAAACTTTATTGAACAGACATTGAACTTAAATACCAGGACTTATGAGCAAGAATTTCACAAAAATTCAAACAAAATTAAGCATGAGCTATCATGTTTATACAGGTTGGTTTATTATCAGTGCAGGGAAGAGTGAGGGATAAGATAAAAAACATAATCGTCACAGTTTATAAGTGTGTATGAAACACGTGCGGTACAAGTTACTGAGTTCGATGACTGCCTTATAGTATATACTTTATTGGATCTCTGTTGGGTTACAATTAAATTTTCCTTTGCCTACTCAAATGCCAAATAGTCAGGCTTCTTCTTTACACAACCTCTTTCCTCATATGCCTGGCAGCACTATGATAACCAAAACATTCTTCTTCATTCAAAGGGTTAAGTTCTGAAGTGTAATTGTTCAGTGGCTACTTTCATCTTGGTAAGGGAAGAAAAGACTCTTTCGCCATGGCGAGCAGCTCTTCTAGGAGAGGGGCACTCCAAAAGCAAACTATTGTTCTCTAGTCTTAGGTAGTGCCTTAGCCTATCTACCATGGTTTTCTGCTGATTTGGATTAGAGTTCTCTTGTTTGCGGATATTATATCTGTTCCCATATACCCTTTCCTCACTTGGTTATTTTCGTTATTAGAAACCTTTAGCAAATAGTATCCGGCTAATAATAATAATAATAATAATAATAATAATAATAATAATAATAATAATAATAATAATAATAATAATAATAATAATAATCAGAAGAAGAAGAAGAAGAAGATGAAGTGAGGATCGATGAAGGATTGATACAAATTTTATTAAGATATCAGGATAAATTATTGTTTGTTTTTTCGCAGTCTGTGGCAGGGCTGATCTTGCTATGCTTCTTGCTGTTTGGATAAGATTCTCTGTGGTAAGAGGCTTATATCAGTCAGCCTGGTCTCAAGGAGGCTGGTCTGCTTCTCACAGGTTAGGATGACTGATGATGAAATTATGTAGCCAGGTAGCAAAAGTGGTTCAATCCAAGGTGAGTCAGTTGGGGGTCAGATATAATGTGATTAGTCAAGATGCTTGGCCGGCCATGTAATCCTTCAAACAGGCTGTCACATAGCTAAAGCTCGTTATCAGTCTATATGTTCATGTGTTATCTACCTGTCTGCTTGTAGGCAGTAGAAATTCCTCTCGTGGTTTATTAAGAGTAGGTGTTTTCCTAAAGTTAGGTATAAATTTTAGGAGGTACATATGTTGACTATCTGTAATGGTGCCGATGATGGTAAAGTCTTTGGTAACGTACTGTTAATTGAAGCTAAGGTTGTGGCATTGAAAGAGATATTAATTAAATGACACTACAGCAACTTGGTTAAACTAATCGTTGTCCTTGCAATATAATGTCCATTAGAAGAAAGCATTGCTCTTCTGAAGAGGGTCCTGTGGAGGAAAATATGACTTATTCTTAATAAAAAGGCTCCTTGTTTTTACCATCTTTTAGTACACAATGAATT
>NC_090734.1:65443361-65530861 GCF_036898095.1 Palaemon carinicauda
ATTGTTGGGCGAATTAGGATGCAACTGCATTTTAATAGACATTTATTCCTAATAAATGACTTCATGCTAAATGAATGTAGCATGATAAGGAAATTATACGAGAGACATACACAGAAAATAATGTTCCCTTTTTTGAAAGGGGGAAATGATGAGTGCCACTCTCAAACTGAAGAAAAGCTCTTTTAACAAGACTTTTCTTTATAATTTCTGTACATGAAATAGTCTAACAACACTGTGTACTATGTACACACGGCACTAGTGGTATCCGTATAATTTCACACCTGAGATTCTGAACAGATTTAGTGTTACCTTGGCAACACTTATTCAAAGGGAGGTCACACGAAAATTGCTGACCCCTTCTCCTTTTAATTGATAGTCCCAATCAATTTACTGTTCATCGTAGAGCTAGACGACAGGGTCCAAATAGCCCCTGCCGCCACCACATATTGCTTCAATCCATAGATTTGCTTAGTATAGTGTCTGTAAGACGGATTGGACAACCTCCGATCAGTAGGAGAACGAAGAGGCTGAAGTCCACACACTGAAAGGTTCAGTGATGAAGCAACTTTCCTCGGATCTTCTATCTGCGAAAAAGGTAGGTGAGCTTCGCCCTCAGTTGAAGGGATAGTTTGATCCAAAGTTTTCTCCTATAAAGAGCTGTTCCTCCTGAAGTCTGAAGTTCTATGAAGATAGACCTTAGACGCTCTAGCAGACCTAGAGAGACATCTTCCTTCAGAGGGCAGATTCTCCAGGAGCCCCACCTCTTAGTAGGTAGGACGTCTTTAATGAGAAAGGTTAGATCAGAAAGAGATGCAGATCTCTCACTTAATGTGGCCCTCAGGATAGGGCCACTTTTACACTAACTCTAGTGCCAGAGGCTATAGCGAACTGAAAAAATAACCTTTTAGGTTAGATGGTTGAGGGAACAATCCTCATTGTTCACAGGTGAGGCATAATGTAGGACCTAGTCCAAAGACCATTAGATGGGCTTTAGTGGCGTTGCGGGCCTAAGCCTGCACATGTTATCGGGAATTTATTAAAGATTCCAATCGTTAGATCCATTTAAAGGGCATATAGAAGAGGTCTAGTCGGGGCTGACTTGCACAGAGATAATGGTCCATGGATCCAAAGATCCCATTAAGTGACCTCTCTTGCAAAGTCGGCCATACCCTTGGTGCTTACTCAAGGGTTTATATGGAGAAAAGGCCGAAGAATAAGACTTCTCATAGTATTCAAGGATACACTGCCTCCTTCCTCAAAGGCCAACATGCTGTCGGCCGCCAGACTCTGAATATAGGGGTGGACAGAGCAGGACAGGCAGAAGATCATGAGATTGTTTTCGGGCCCTTTTGCTTTACAAAACAATTTACTTTCCCAAGAAGACTCGTATTGTCTTCTCGTTGACTAGACTTTAGTTCTTCTAGGAATTCTATTTTGCCCTTAAGATCACAGTCTTTTTCCTAACCGTTAAGGGCAAGGAATTCGTAAAATGAAGGGATCAGGTGTACTGTGATAAATAGAAGGCAGAAAACTTCTGAACCTCCTGGATAATCCTAGGTGCATAACTAGGACTAGCCTCAGCCTCAGTTCCTTCATTACAGGGAACGAGGTGTTCTTGGGCTACCTGGGAGCCAATAGAGCCCCTCTTCCTTGGAAGGGTCTCAGCATGTAGAGGGCCTTCTGGAGGAAATTTTGATGGGCTGAATAGGAATTCTAAGTCCATCACTTCTAATGTAGAGACATGATGTCTGTTACCTCCATTAGAGGGTCCTCGTATGGACTAAATAACGAGATAGTATCTTGATAACGCTCATGATGAAGAGAACGATCTGCAGCTCGGGGACTTGTCCCTTTCTGGGAGGGAATGGGTCTGCATCCGTGTACCATTCCAACTCTATTGGGTGGAACCCGAGAAGAGCATCCGCTGTCACCTTACGGATCATATATAAATGAGCTGCTGATAGGCGCCATTCCCTTAAGGAAGGGATGGCTAGCATTTCCTAATGAAATGAGACGTCCCTTATCCTCGACAGTTTTGACGCCTCATTATCGCTTCGATGCTCCAGATCAACCTGAGGAGGTCCGATCTGTGTGGAGAGAGTTTATCCACCCATTACAGGGCTAAAATGGCCTACGGGTCCGTGGCCTTTGGTCATTGTAGGGTAAGCGGAGAGGGAATGACCATCATTGGTCCTATTAGATCTCTTCGAGCGTTTGATGCGTATCTTCTCCAGCCTCTTAGGGCATCTTATAGTTGTGCACGTAGCACTGGGTCTGTCATCATCGTGAACTGGAGAGAGTTTGAAACTCCTCCCTGTTAGCATTATGGAATCCTGACTGATTACCATAGTCTCTTGACAGACCTTGCGATCTCCTTTTACATCCTCAGGGGAAAAGGGGGTGTTAGGGTGACTACAGGTTTCAATGATTTTTTAAAACATTGAAGCCCCTGAGCTGGAGAGAATCGAGATTCTATTATTTGCATCCTCAATGTTCCAGGGCCGGATCATCTCCACGGATGCTCATAGACAGTAATTTCGGGTGCTGCCCACCCCAGCCTGTCGTCCAGGGCCATCCTGAACTCTTTCTAGGCTTGGTTTCGCTTGACTGTCTGCTAATTCCGTAAGGATCCTAGGACTGAAACTAGTCCGACGAGAATCTCGTCCAGGATATACATTATATTCCATAACTTGGATCCTAGGTAGGAGGGGAGGGGGTGACTGACTGGAAGTTGCTGATAGACATCTTCCAGGGCTGGCTAGATTGTCAACACCCCTTACTGAATAGGGTCCTTATGTTCAGAAGGATTATCATTCTGAACTTGCTGTTCTATTGGAACTTGTTACGTTGCGCCAAGTCCAGAATGACTCAGAGATTTCTTGAGTCTTTCATGTGAACACTAAACTGCCTTCATTGGAAATCGATGGACTCTACTTTCTTCACCGCTAGTGTGCTCTAAAGTTTTAAGGTATACTCTTCTAGGGGGAATTTGAATATAAGAAGAGTTGAGGAAAGGATGGTGGAGGTATGTCCATTTCCATTCTAGTCTCATCTTGGTCAGGCCTTGGACTCCAGTGATCAAAGGGCCGGCGATCCAGGAGGAACTTCCCTCCTACCAGAAGCGTCTGTTTGCTTCACTTGATCTGAAGGTGTATAAATCTGACTGTCTGTGGAACAACGGTCATTGTAACTGTGGGATGGAGTTTAACATCCTAGGGAGAACTAAGAAACCCTTCCGTTCTCCTTTCAGGCCATACCTGACTGTTCGCCTATATCAGCTTTTCAGTGTTTCACTGTAATAGAAGATTCCTTTCTATTGTATAAAGCTTAGGATAAGTACGCTGGAAAGAGGAGAGACACAGACGTGTAAATCCTTCCAGACAACTGCTGCGGTCTTCCTAATTATTGATTCTAGGGCATCCCCTTCCAAGAAGAGGCCGATGGAAGATTTTAGTCCATAAGGCTAGAGTAGCGCCCTACATCCGGGGAATTAATAATGAGAATCAAGAGGCTGATGAAGCATCAGCGTAAGGAAAAAGGGGGGGGGGGAAGTGGATCCCCCAAATCAGGTCTCAGCAAGGGGTTGTGCTTAGAAGCACAACGTACTGGAAAACCATTCTATTGTATGGTTATGTACCAAGGATTTCTGTCTGCGATATGGTCCTAAACTGCAGGTGTACAGGGTATTGTATACCCCTATACAACTGGCATGTTACCGTCAAGGCTAGTGCTTGGGGGTAAGTTAATTGGCACAGTACTTCAGTACCGATATGGCTAGCAGGTCTTTGACATATCAGTGACTTGTCGGCTGTTAGCGGGTCGCTGACAGACGTCACACCATCCTAGCCAGTATTCAATGTGACTGGGTAGTGGTGAAAACTATAAGCATAGTCAGCGGATCTCTGAACCAGAGGAGACTCCTCGGGCTGTCGGCAGACCGCTGGGAATCGGCGGGCTGTCGATTTAAGGTATACCAACTCAGCTATTGACTGGGTGGTGACCAAGGGCACACACTGCCGGCTCTTGGCGGCGGAGTCAGATGTGACAGTGAAACAATGACTGTTGTCGTTGATATCACTACAAGGTGTGGCCTGATTGTAGAGTCTGCCTGGTGTTTACCAGTCGGGAGTTCGAGTCCCATTCAGACTCACCAATGCCGTTAGTGTCTGCAACCTCAACTTGAGAGGCAGGGTTGGGGGTTTAGACCTTAAAAACCTTTAAAAGGAGCAGTAAATCGGCATTTTTAGTAATGAGAAAGTGAAGTTTTCGGTCCAATTCCCGTAGAGTTTTCACATTTTACGAGTTCGCAGTTGAACCGCATTTAAGAGATAACTTTCGAAACGAAACCAACCACAGTTCGACAGCTCTAGACTGCCATCCTGTAGATTGGGGATTTTGGAAATAATATTGCTGGGGGAACCTGCATATATTATTTCCGTGAAAATGCTCATCTTTATAACTGCAGAAGACTGCAATGTATTATCTGGTGTCCCTCCTGTAAGGAAGGGAGAACAGAAAGGAGTATTCAATTGATTATTGCATCGATAGGCAATTTGCAAAATTGTCTTTTGACAAAATAGCTTAGGACAGAAAGCTAAAAGAGATAGTGGGAGACACATATCCGTGTATCCCTGTGAGCCAATGCTGTTACTTCTCCTCAGTCTTAAGGAAATTCCTCCAACCGGGGAATTCCCTGAAGAAAAGGGGGCTCGAACACCTAGGTGTAAGGAAGTGTACATGCACTGTCCCCTTCTATGCTTAACGCTGTGAGGTAAGGAGGATTGATACACAATCAGATTATCGAAGGAATGGCATTCTTTTGAAATAGGAGTGGTAACAGCAGAAGCTCGCATCCAAGATATGTTGATTAGAAATTAAAAGACATATATTTGTCTATCACAACCCATCTATTCGCTGCAACCTCCCTTACAATATTAAATCAGGAAGTTTCCTGAACAGGGAAACTCAGGGATAAGGGCTCTTCCCTTTAGGGGTTAGAGGTGTCACACCACCGGCCCTTTACGAAATTTAATATTGCAGGGTAAATAGAAACTGATTTCGAATCAGAATATTGATGAAATATTATTCCATCAATATAGAATTGGGTTCAGCAAATATCTAGATAGGGACACCCAATATATATTGGAAATAACTACTAGTATAATCTATACGTTAGTTATCCATCTGCCGTATTTACTATACCGCAAATATACTGACTACCTGTATAGACCTATACCGTAGTTCAGCCGGCAGAAAATAAAAGACATATACTTATGCATCCCAACCAATCTATTTGCTGTGACCTCCCGTACAATATTAAATCAGGGAGTTTCTTGATCAGGGAAACTCAGGGATAAGGGCTCTTCCCTATAGGGGATAGAGGTGTCACACCACCAGCCCTTTACGAAATTCAATATTGCAGGGTAAATAGAAACTGATTTCAAATGAAATATTAATCCATCAATATAGAATTGGGTTCAGCAAATATCTGGGCAGGGATACCCAAGATATATTGGAAATAACTACTAGTATAATATATACGATAGTTATTCCTCTGCTGTATATACTATACTGCAATTATACTGATTACCTGTATAGACATATACTGTAGTTCAGCCGGCATATTGCCGGATTAGCTAGCTATTGTCGGAGCATCTAGCAAGCTAGAAAAGATAGAGAGAGAGAGAGAGAGAGAGAGAGAGAGAGAGAGAGAGAGAGAGAGAGAGAGAGAGAGAGAGAGAGAGAGAAAGCATGGAGTGAAGGCTAATCTATTACTGTATATGTATACAGTAATAAAAGATGTAAAAGTCTAATTTTACTGCCTTTCTCCGAAAGGAAGGTTTACTTCAATTTAGCCATAGTACTATTGCCGGCTTACTACTGTAGGCCAGCCTCCGGCAGCACGAGTACAGTCGGCATACTACCTACTGAGTCAGTATCTATCTGTGCCGGTCTACTGCCGGCCAGAACAATACGCCGACAACAGAAACTGTGGCTAGCAGTTCAAGGGAGAACTGGAGAACCTTGGTGAAAAAAGGGGCCTCCCATCCACAGCCGCCAAAGCTGCTGGAAGCCGGCAGTCGCCGACAGCCGTCATGGCCGTTGGCAGTCGGCAGTCGCCGACAGCTGATGACTGAGGAGGGGGAGCGGGTTGGTCTGGGCGGCCCCGGCAACCCAACTGCAATGGTAAGGTTGCAGGACTCCAGCACAGGAAAGACAATGGCTCGGCCATCGTAAAAGAACAGAGAGGGGAGGGGAAAGGGTCCTATATGAGGTATAGGAGGGACCGGCAATGTTGGCGGATCTACACACCTTGAAGGAACTCTGTTTCAGTACTGGCACGACCACAAGCGGCAGGTGAATAATTTATTCTCCAGCTTAGGAGGTGCTAATACAATTAGGGGGACGGCAGCTCATGCCGTTCCTCTCAACAAGGGAGAGACAGAGTTCCAATGCCGGCGCCATCCTAGGCCACAAGAGTATACGACTCTATAGCCTAGGGTCAGCGAGCATAGGACTAGTCTACTAGACCACAGGGAGAAGGTGGCGGTAATATTCGACCACTTCAGGTGTAGTCTAGGGAGGGCTAGCCTCCTATGCCGGTAGTTCCGACGGCAAGGGAATGCAATCACCCCGCCGACCGACTGCCGACAAAGACTAAATACTCTGAGGTTCTGACCGAATCCCAAAACTTGCTGACGGCCGTTAAGGGATGAGACAGAAAACTCTAGGTTAGTCATGCCTGAATTCGAAATTCAAGGCCGACGCAGAGAGTTGTAGCCTAAGGCTACTCTCAGAGGGAAGAGAGATTACCCATAAATCTCTAGTGAGATTGATGATTGTTAATATAATTCCAGGAGATATCGATCACCAGGAATGATAACCAATACACAAGGGTAACCGGGGAAATGACGAAAGTATATGTTGTCTAGGTTATGTTACCCAGACATGACGAGATTTCGGTTACCTAAATCACCAAAACTCTGACATATACGATCGCCACGGAAAGGGAAAAATATGCTTATAGATATCTTTACAATATATAATGCCTAAATAGCTTTCATAACAATGAATAAGCTATTTACACCGGAATGTCGTTCTGCTAGCTAAATAGCACATGTACAAAGAACGAAAGCGCCATGGCAACACCGGCGATCGGCAAAGATCTGCACACAAGAAATACACAATTTCATTGCGAGGCTGGAACTAAATTACATATTGTAAAGAATCAGTACTCAACTTTCTAGACGGAGAAAGAAGCCGTAGAAGCATAAAGATTCCCAGAAATCGATCGGAAATGTCAGATCGACAGGGAACACCACCGTAGCGAGTCGCTACAGATAAAGGAATGACCGCCAGAGGAAGTTGGCGCGGTTTTGATACGATTGTAGTAGGGGAACCAGGGTAATCTTTGTTGCGGTTACCCTTCTATTCTGCCACGTTATACCCCTAGAGCCTAGAGGCGTAAAGGCTATTCGGGGTGCAGATTGCCATGTGGCGTGTCAAGAATACGTCCCCTGATGATATACGATACCCTTGAGAGTAATCTTAAAGGTACTCGCGCAAGAAGTTAGAATTCTGTGAAACCTTTGGTTTGATTGTCTGGGAATATCACTGTAGTCATTTATACCCTTCGAAAGCTACTAAAGGAACCTTCCATTAGGACGTCATGGCTTGAGCCCAAAAAGCGGGACTGCCCTGCCGAAAAGCGGGACTCTGGTCACATTACCTATTTTTTGGGCTCAGGCCATGTCGTTGTGGAGGATTAATTTTTGTTTTGATTTTTTTTTTGCTAAATCCAGAGAGAGAGAGAGAGAGAGAGAGAGAGAGAGAGAGAGAGAGAGAGAGAGAGAGAGAGAGAGAGAGAGAGAGAGAGTGAGAGAGAGAGATTGTGTCAGCGAGTGAAATGCAGTTAGTGTATTGATTGTTTGTTGTGAGAAAGACTGTTGGTATAAATGAGATTGTTTGTTTAAAGTTTTTAGTTAGGTTACGACAGTAGTGTACGTCTTGGGTGAATGGCTTTATTATTTGACTGCAGTGAGCGTCAGTTCTGAGTGATTTGAATGCTGGATTATTATATATTTTCACTAGTGTGGAAGTGATTATATATTTCAACAGTAAGTACAGTTTTGTTTATATTTGCTTGTCGTGATTGTGAATGATAGGAACAGTTTATTATTTATCTTTTATTATAGTGCGATAGTTTAGTTAGCTAGTAGTGTTCGTAAGTGTTTTTCTTGTTTTCATTTGCAGGCCGTAATTCCTCCTTTGGAGAGATTATTTTCCTGGATTAATAGTTACTGACCTGGCCTGTAATCGATTGTATTAAGACTGCTTTTTTGGATTGCTGAACCGTTGATGACCTGGCCTGAGAATTAAGATTTCGTATGATGATGATGACGATGATGATGATGACACCCATGACCATGAAGAGTTAGGGCCGTTTTGGCAGTTTAAAAGACAATCTTCTGTTTCTCATATAGTGGTGTTGTGCCAATAAAGACAGTTTGGCTCAGTGAATGATTACCAAAGTGGTTTTTTGTTGTTGTTGTGACTGTTATCTTGCAAAAGTACTAGTAAACACACGCAATACCGTAAGGACATCGCTCCCTCCGTCGTCCAGAAATTCAACAAATTGTCTATTTATTTAAATTCTCCTTTCGCCACACCATGGCTTACTATATATATGTATTCCGCTCCCTCAGAGCTACAATTTGACATATGTATTATTTCATTACATGTTTCTGTTTACTTGCAATTCGTGTATTTGTTCATGTGAGAAAACACATATATTTTGGCGGGAAGTTCAAGCTGAATTGGCCCCTACGCCATGCTACCTTTCCGTCCCCACCCTGTATTATATTCCCACGCATGTTTGAATAAACTATCAGTTGATGTTGGTGACGCTTGTCTCACTGGCCTTACAACTGGTGACCCCGGAGTTGAAGTAGCATCAGCGATTTTGGCTTTGACATTAACGGACTTATTACGGCCGTGCTACCTTCTCTTTACTCCGTTACCTTAAGCGTGAGCTTCAGCCTTTGGTTCTCCCACACCTCGGTGCATGTAAGGCAGTAGGATGAGCTTAACCGACATATCAACTTCCCACCTCTTCGCCGACTCGTCGTCTGACCACAATGCCGGATGCAATACACCCATCTCGCCCAGCGGCCTCGCCTCCACGCCCAAAGTCAAACTGCTGCCCTTTTCTCAACACAACACCGCTTCCTGGTTCCTGAGAGCAGACTTACTCTTCCGAGTTGCTAGACTCAGCGACTCCTGCGCCAAGGCCGACATTGTTCTCACCTCCATCCCGGAAGAGGTATTCGACAAGATTTCCCCATGGCTCGACGCCCAGGCCGGCCAAGTTTCATACGACGACCTGAGAACGAAACTCATCGGTATCTACTCCCTCTCCGTTTCAGCAAGGGCACAGAAAGTCCTGGACCTCGCCGGCAAGCCCATGGGTGACACCTCTCCTGTCGAGTCGTGGGACGAGTTAACCGGCCTGCTTATGCTCCCCGAAACAGAAAGCAACGGCCGACGGCGTGAAATTAGCCTATCTCGCGAGATCTTCATTCGACGCCTACCACAGGACGTAAGGGCCCAATTGACAGACGCCGACACGCTTCGGATGAACAAACTCCTGTCGAAGGCTCAGAAGCTCCAAGAGGCCTCCAAAGCATCTCGCCTCGGAGCATCATCAGTATCGTCTTCGTTCTCCTCCTTCAGCAGCTGCTCTTCCATAGACTCCTCAGTAACGGCCCCTGAGGACGACGAGATCAACGCTCTAGCAAGAAAAAAACCGCCGCAACCGACACGACCGAACCCTAGGACTAACTCAGCATGGCGCTTCTACCACCAACAGTTCAGCAGCGACGGCCAGAAATGTAGGGCACCATGCAGTTTCCCTAGAAGATGATGCCAGAAGAATCCACCTACCATCATCGCAGCCGCAGGAAACCAAAACAAGAATGGTTTCAATATCCTCGATACCGTTTCCAACCGTAGATTCATGGTAGACACCTGTGCAATGCAGTCAACGTTCCCACCGTTCCAGTCCGACCTAGACCGTGGTCCCAACAAAAACGCTCCCTCACTCGTCGCCGCCAACGGATCTCCCATACGGTGTTATGGGACCAGGACCCTGAAAATATCTATCATGGGCAATTTGTATTCTTGGCTCTTCGCCATCGCTGACATCAATCGCCCCCTCCTCGGTGCAGATTTCCTCGCTCACCACGGACTCCTTGTTGACGTTGCTAACAAACGTCTCATCGACACGGGAACCTGCCAGACCCGCGCCCTAGAAGACGGCCCTGCAACAATGTCTGTATCCGCCGTAATGACGCACCCCTACGCCGACCTCCTACTAGAATTTCCTGACGTTTTCAAGCCCGAGCTCCGACACTAGCCAGGTTCCCCCTCCAAGCACGGAATCTACAACCTCATCACGACGCCCGATCACTACCCTCTGCCCAACATGCAAGACCTAACGAATGCGTCGCACGGCGCGAAATGTTTCACCAAGATGGACCTTCTCAAGTCTTACGTCCAGGTCCCCATATTTCCGGAGGACATTCCGAAAACTGCCATTGTGACGCCGTTCGGATCCTATGCCTTCGCATACTCAACCTTCGGTCTACGCAATGCCGGGGTGACCTTCCAACGAATAATGGAAAGCATTCTGGGCGACCTACCATTCTGCGTCTGCTACGTCGACGACATCCTGATATTCTCGAAAACCAAGGAGGAACACCGGAGGCACGTCCGCACCGTCCTCAAACGCCTACAGGAGAACTGCCTGGTCGTACGTTTCGACAAGTGCACATTCGGCGCGGAAGGAGTGGATTTTCTTGGTCACCGCGTATCCTCGTGCGGGGTAAAAACCATGACAACCATGGTTGACGCCATCAAAAGGTTGCCGATACTTACAACCACCCGCCAACTTCAGGAGTTCCTGGGGATGATCAATTACTACAGGGGCTTCATCCCCAACGTTGCACAGACCCTAACACCCCTCGACGACGTCCTGAAAGGGAAAGCAAAAAAATTGGAGTGGGGCTTTCCCCAACAACAGGCATTCACCCGGACGAAGGATACCCTCGCAAAAGCCACCACCCTGGCTTATTTCGACGACAACGCGCCCCTGCGACTGACGACCGATGCCAGCAACGTCGCCTGTGGGGCTGTGCTGGAACAACTCGTCGATGGTTCTCCTCAACTGCTGGCATTCTTCAGCAAGAAATTGAAACCCGCTGAACCAAGATACAGCACCTTCGATAGGGAACTCCTCGCCATCTACCTCGCCATCCGCCACTTCAGGCACATCCTGGAGGGCACACCCTTCAAAATCGCGATGGACCATCAACCCCTCGTACACGCTTTCACAAAATCGACAGACGCATGGTACTCCCGACAACAACGTCATCTCGCAACAATCGCCGAATTTGGGTGCACCATACGCTACGTTCTAGGAAAGAAAAACCCAGTCACGGACGCCCTTTCAAGGATTGAAATCGACGCAATCCACCTGGGAATCGATTACGCCAATCTCGCATCCGAACAGCGCACCGACCAAGAAGCACAGGATCACCTAACGGGGCCATCCGCGCTCAAGATAACTGCGATTCCCCTCGGACCAGCAGGAGTAACTATCCTCTGCGACACCAGCACCTGTCGCCCATGCCCCTGGATACCGGCCTCCTGCAGAAGAAAAATATTTGACATCATCCATGGACGTTCACACCCTTCAGGATGCACCACCGCTCGCCTTCTGTCTGAAAAGTTCGTCTGGCCAGGAATCAAAAAGGACGCCCGGGAATGGGCGAAGACATACATCAACTGCCAATCAAGCAAAATCAGCCGTCACACCGAATCGGGGGTAGGTGATTTTCCTCAACCAAAAAGACGTCTCGGTCACATACACATCGACGTCGTGGGACCATTGCCGCCTTCTGGATCTGCTCGCTACCTGCTTACGATCATCGATGGCTCCACAAGGTGGTTTGAGGCATCGCCGATGACCGAAGCTACGACTCAAGCATGCGCCGAAGCCCTCCTGTCAAGCTGGGTGAGCAGATTTGGCGTTCCTGACGACATTACGACAGACAGAGGCCCCGCTTTCCTCTCAGAAATATGGCTCGCTCTGGCAAACCTGATGGGGACGACACTCCACAGCACCACGGCATACAACTCCGCGGCAAACGGCATGGTCGAACGAACTCATCGCGCCCTCAAGGCATCCCTGATGGCGAGCTGCACCGACGGGGACTGGAAATCACAACTTCCTTGGGTACTTCTTGGCCTTCGCACCGCCCCTCGCGCAGATGGCGAGCCTTCGCCCGCCGAAAAGGTTTACGGGGAGGCGCTCGCAGTTCCTGACGAATTCTTTCCCACATCAACCGACGATACGCAGCTGAATCATCTTTGGGACATCGCCAGGAAATTCAGGCCATGTCTCAAAACTTACCAGGACAAAACTAAGCATTTCAAGCCAAAGAACCTGGATGACTGAGGGTACGTTTTCGTCCGTGTCGACACCCATCGACAACCCCTAATCAGACCTTATGGAGGCCCCTACCGAGTAATTAAGAAGACGACGAAAGCCTTCATTCTCGACGTGCATGGCCAAGAAGACTGGGTCTCAATAGACCGCGTGAAACCAGCATTTCTCGAAGGGAGCGACACTGCCTCCGCCGGACCTGGCAGATCCAGAGTGCCACCTCAAAACAAGGCACCCAATGAAAGAAAAATAAAAAAACGACGACAAGAGGAAGAGATCCTTACGCCGACAGCCGACCCGCCCCTCCCTTCAAAAACAAGAGGAACCCTCTGACACCCGAAAAGATACGAAGATTAATCATCAGCCCTATACGCCGCCCGATGTAGTAGGGAGGAGTACTTGTAAGGATACCGCTCCCTCCGTCGTCCAGAAATTCAACAAATTGTCTATTTATTTAAATTCTCCTTTCGCCACACCGTGGCTTCCTATATATATGTATTCTGCTCCCTCAGACCTACAATTTTACATATGCATTATTTCATTACATGTTTCTGTTTACTTGCAATTCGTGTATTTGTTCATGTGAGAAAACATACATATTTTGGCGGGAAGTTCAAGCTGAATTGGCCCCTACGCTATGCTACCTTTCCGTCCCCACCCTGTATTATATTCCCACGCATGTTTGAATAAACTATCAGTTGATGTTGGTGACGTTTGTCTCACTGGCCTTACAACTGGTGACCCCGGAGTTGAAGTAGCATCAGCGGTTTTGGCTTTGCCATTAACGGACTTATTACGGCCGTGCTACCTTCTCTTTACTCCGTTACCTTAGGCGTGAGCTTCAGCCTTTGGTTCTCCCACACCTCGGTGCATGTAAGGCAGTAGGATGAGCTTAACCGACATATCAACTTCCCACCTCTTCGCCGACTCGTCGTCTGACCACAATGCCGGAAGCAATACACCCATCTCGCCCAGCGGCCTCGCCTCCACGCCCAAAGTCAAACTGCCCTTTTCTCAACACAACACCGCTTCCTGGTTCCTGAGAGCAGACGTACTCTTCCGAGTCGCTAGACTCAGCGACTCCTGCGCCAAGGCCGACATTGTTCTCACCTCCATCCCAGAAGAGGTATTCAACAAGATTTCCCCATGGCTCGACGCCCAGGCCGGCCAAGTTTCATACAACGACCTGAGAACGAAACTCATCGGCATCTACTCCCTCTCCGTTTCAGCAAGGGCACAGAAAGTCCTGGACCTCGCCGGCAAGCCCATGGGTGACACCTCTCCTGTCAAAGCGTGGGACGAGTTAACTGGCCTGCTTATGCTCCCCGAAACAGAAAGCAACGGCCGACGGCGTGAAATTAGCCTATCTCGCGAGATCTTCCTTCGACGCCTACCACAGGACGTAAGGGCCCAATTGACAGACGCCGACACCCTTCCGATGAACGAACTCCTGTCGAAGGCTCAGAAGCTCCAAGAGGCCTCCAAAGCATCTCGCCTCGGAGCATCATCAGTATCGTCTTCATTCTCCTCCTTCAGCAGCTGCTCTTCCATAGACTCCTCAGTAACGGCCCCTGAGGACGACGAGATCAACGCTCTAGTAAGAAAGAAACCGCCACAACCGACACGACCAAACCCTAGGACTAACTCAGCATGGTGCTTTTACCACCAACAGTTCGGCAGCGACGCCAAGAAATGTAGGGCATCATGCAGTTTCCCTAGAAGATGACGCCAGAAGAATCCACCTACCACCATCGCAGCCGCAGGAAACCAAAACAAGAATAGTTTCTATATCCTCGATACCTTTTCCAACCGTAGACTCAGGGTAGACACCGGTGCAATGCAGTCAACGTTCCCACCGTCCCAGTCCGACCTAGACCGTGGTCCCAACAAAAACGCTCCCTCACTCGTCGCCTCCAATGGATCTCCCATACGGTGTTATGGGAACAGGACACTGAAAATATCTATCATGGGCCGTTCGTATTCTTGGCCCTTCGCCATCGCTGACGTCAATCGCCCCCTCCTCGGTGCAGATTTCCTCGCTCACCACAGACTCCTTGTCGACGTTGCTAACAAACATCTCATCGACATGGGAACCTGCCAGACCCGCGCCCTAGAAGATGGCCCTGCAACAATGTCCGTATCCGCCATAATGACGCACCCCTACTCGGACCTCCTACTAGACTTACCTGACGTTTTCAAGCCCGAGCTCCGACACTCGCTAGGTTCCCCCTCCAAGCACGGGATCTACAACCTCATCACGACGCCCGATCACTACCCTCTGCCCAACATGCAAGACCTAACGAATGCGTTGCACGACGCGAAATATTTCACCAAGATGGACCTTCTCAAGTCTTACTTCCAGGTCCCCGTATTTCCGGAGGACATTCCGAAAACTACAATTGTGACGCCGTTCGGATCCTATACCTTCGCATACTCAACCTTCGGTCTAGGCAATGCCGGGGCGACCTTCCAACGACTAATGGATAGCATTCTGGGTGACCTACCATTCTGCGTCTGCTACGTCGATGACATCCTGATATTCTCGAAAACCAAGGAGGAACACCGGAGGCACGTCCGCACTGTCCTCAAACGCCTACAGGAGAACGGCCTGATCGTACGTTTCGACAAGTGCACATTCGGCGCGGAAGGAGTGGACTTTCTTGGTCATCGCGTATCCTCGTGCGGGGTAAAACCCATGACAACCAAGGTTGACGCCATCAAAAGGTTCCCGATACCTACAACCACCCGCCAACTTCAGGAGTTCCTGGGGATGGTCAATTTCTACAGGGGCTTCATCCCCAACGTCGCACAGACCCTAACACCCCTCGACGATGTCCTGAAAGGGAAAGCAAAAAAACTTGAGTGGGGTTTTCCCCAACAACAGGTATTCACCCGGACGAAGGATGCCTTCGCAAAAGCTATCACCCTGGCTTATTTCGACGACAACGCGCCCCTGCCACTGACGACCGACGACAGCAACGTCGCCTGTGGGGCTGTGCTGGAACAACTCGTCGATGGTTCTCCTCGACCGCTGGCATTCTTCAGCAAGAAATTGAAACCCGCTGAACCAAGATACAGCACCTTCGATAGGGAACTCCTCGCCGTCTACCTTGCCGTCCGCCACTTCAGGCACATCCTGGAGGGCACACCCTTCACAATCGCGACGGACCATCAACCCCTCGTACACGCTTTCACAAAATCGACAGACGCATGGTACTCCCGACAACAACGTCATCTCGCAACAATCGCCGAATTTGGGTGCACCATACGCTACGTTCCAGGAAAGAAAAACCCAGTCACGGACGCCCTTTCAAGGATTGAAATCGACGCAATCCACCTGGGAATCGATTACGCCAATCTCGCATCCGAACAGCGCACCGACCAAGAAGCACAGGATCACCTAACGGGGCCATCCGCGCTCAAGATAACTGCGATTCCCCTCGGACCAGCAGGAGTACAGTAACTATCCTCTGCGACACCAGCACCTGTCGCCCACGCCCCTGGATACCGGCCTCCTGCAGAAGAAAAATATTCAACATCATCCATGGACTTTCACACCCCTCAGGATGCACCACTGCTCGCCTTCTGTCTGAAAAGTTCGTCTGGCCAGGAATCAAAAAGGACGCCCGGGAATGTGCGAAGACATGCATCAACTGCCAATCAAGCAAAATCCGCCGTCACACCGAATGGGGGTAGGTGATTTTCCCCAACCAAAAAGACGTTTCGGTCACATACACATCGACGTCGTGGGACCATTGCCGCCTTCCGGATCTGCTCGCTACCTGCTTACGATCATCGATGGATCCACGAGGTGGTTAGAGGTATCGCTAATGACCGAAGCTATGACTCAAGCATGCGCCGAACCCCTTTTGTCAAGCTGGGTGAGCAGATTTGGCGTTCCTGACGACATCACGACAGACAGAGGCCCCGCTTTCCTCTCAGAAATGTGGCTCGCTCTGGCAAACCTGATGGGGACGACACTCCACAGCACCACGGCATACAACCCCGCGGCAAACGGCATGGTCGAACGAACTCATCGCGCCCTCAAGGCGTCCCTGATGGCGAGCTGCACCGACGGGGCCTGGAAATCACGACTTCCTTGGGTACTTCTCGTCTTCGCACCGCCCCTCGCGCAGATGGCGAGCCTTCGCCTGCCGAAAAGGTTTACGGGGAGGCGCTCGTTGTTTCTGACCACAATGCCGGAAGCAATACACCCATCTCGCCCAGCGGCCTCGCCTCCACGCCCAAAGTCAAACTGCCCTTTTCTCAACACAACACCGCTTCCTGGTTCCTGAGAGCAGACGTACTCTTCCGAGTCGCTAGACTCAGCGACTCCTGCGCCAAGGCCGACATTGTTCTCACCTCCATCCCAGAAGAGGTATTCAACAAGATTTCCCCATGGCTCGACGCCCAGGCCGGCCAAGTTTCATACAACGACCTGAGAACGAAACTCATCGGCATCTACTCCCTCTCCGTTTCAGCAAGGGCACAGAAAGTCCTGGACCTCGCCGGCAAGCCCATGGGTGACACCTCTCCTGTCAAAGCGTGGGACGAGTTAACTGGCCTGCTTATGCTCCCCGAAACAGAAAGCAACGGCCGACGGCGTGAAATTAGCCTATCTCGCGAGATCTTCCTTCGACGCCTACCACAGGACGTAAGGGCCCAATTGACAGACGCCGACACCCTTCCGATGAACGAACTCCTGTCGAAGGCTCAGAAGCTCCAAGAGGCCTCCAAAGCATCTCGCCTCGGAGCATCATCAGTATCGTCTTCATTCTCCTCCTTCAGCAGCTGCTCTTCCATAGACTCCTCAGTAACGGCCCCTGAGGACGACGAGATCAACGCTCTAGTAAGAAAGAAACCGCCACAACCGACACGACCAAACCCTAGGACTAACTCAGCATGGTGCTTTTACCACCAACAGTTCGGCAGCGACGCCAAGAAATGTAGGGCATCATGCAGTTTCCCTAGAAGATGACGCCAGAAGAATCCACCTACCACCATCGCAGCCGCAGGAAACCAAAACAAGAATAGTTTCTATATCCTCGATACCTTTTCCAACCGTAGACTCAGGGTAGACACCGGTGCAATGCAGTCAACGTTCCCACCGTCCCAGTCCGACCTAGACCGTGGTCCCAACAAAAACGCTCCCTCACTCGTCGCCTCCAATGGATCTCCCATACGGTGTTATGGGAACAGGACACTGAAAATATCTATCATGGGCCGTTCGTATTCTTGGCCCTTCGCCATCGCTGACGTCAATCGCCCCCTCCTCGGTGCAGATTTCCTCGCTCACCACAGACTCCTTGTCGACGTTGCTAACAAACATCTCATCGACATGGGAACCTGCCAGACCCGCGCCCTAGAAGATGGCCCTGCAACAATGTCCGTATCCGCCATAATGACGCACCCCTACTCGGACCTCCTACTAGACTTACCTGACGTTTTCAAGCCCGAGCTCCGACACTCGCTAGGTTCCCCCTCCAAGCACGGGATCTACAACCTCATCACGACGCCCGATCACTACCCTCTGCCCAACATGCAAGACCTAACGAATGCGTTGCACGACGCGAAATATTTCACCAAGATGGACCTTCTCAAGTCTTACTTCCAGGTCCCCGTATTTCCGGAGGACATTCCGAAAACTACAATTGTGACGCCGTTCGGATCCTATACCTTCGCATACTCAACCTTCGGTCTAGGCAATGCCGGGGCGACCTTCCAACGACTAATGGATAGCATTCTGGGTGACCTACCATTCTGCGTCTGCTACGTCGATGACATCCTGATATTCTCGAAAACCAAGGAGGAACACCGGAGGCACGTCCGCACTGTCCTCAAACGCCTACAGGAGAACGGCCTGATCGTACGTTTCGACAAGTGCACATTCGGCGCGGAAGGAGTGGACTTTCTTGGTCATCGCGTATCCTCGTGCGGGGTAAAACCCATGACAACCAAGGTTGACGCCATCAAAAGGTTCCCGATACCTACAACCACCCGCCAACTTCAGGAGTTCCTGGGGATGGTCAATTTCTACAGGGGCTTCATCCCCAACGTCGCACAGACCCTAACACCCCTCGACGATGTCCTGAAAGGGAAAGCAAAAAAACTTGAGTGGGGTTTTCCCCAACAACAGGTATTCACCCGGACGAAGGATGCCTTCGCAAAAGCTATCACCCTGGCTTATTTCGACGACAACGCGCCCCTGCCACTGACGACCGACGACAGCAACGTCGCCTGTGGGGCTGTGCTGGAACAACTCGTCGATGGTTCTCCTCGACCGCTGGCATTCTTCAGCAAGAAATTGAAACCCGCTGAACCAAGATACAGCACCTTCGATAGGGAACTCCTCGCCGTCTACCTTGCCGTCCGCCACTTCAGGCACATCCTGGAGGGCACACCCTTCACAATCGCGACGGACCATCAACCCCTCGTACACGCTTTCACAAAATCGACAGACGCATGGTACTCCCGACAACAACGTCATCTCGCAACAATCGCCGAATTTGGGTGCACCATACGCTACGTTCCAGGAAAGAAAAACCCAGTCATGGACGCCCTTTCAAGGATTGAAATCGACGCAATCCACCTGGGAATCGATTACGCCAATCTCGCATCCGAACAGCGCACCGACCAAGAAGCACAGGATCACCTAACGGGGCCATCCGCGCTCAAGATAACTGCGATTCCCCTCGGACCAGCAGGAGTACAGTAACTATCCTCTGCGACACCAGCACCTGTCGCCCACGCCCCTGGATACCGGCCTCCTGCAGAAGAAAAATATTCAACATCATCCATGGACTTTCACACCCCTCAGGATGCACCACTGCTCGCCTTCTGTCTGAAAAGTTCGTCTGGCCAGGAATCAAAAAGGACGCCCGGGAATGTGCGAAGACATGCATCAACTGCCAATCAAGCAAAATCCGCCGTCACACCGAATGGGGGTAGGTGATTTTCCCCAACCAAAAAGACGTTTCGGTCACATACACATCGACGTCGTGGGACCATTGCCGCCTTCCGGATCTGCTCGCTACCTGCTTACGATCATCGATGGATCCACGAGGTGGTTAGAGGTATCGCTAATGACCGAAGCTATGACTCAAGCATGCGCCGAACCCCTTTTGTCAAGCTGGGTGAGCAGATTTGGCGTTCCTGACGACATCACGACAGACAGAGGCCCCGCTTTCCTCTCAGAAATGTGGCTCGCTCTGGCAAACCTGATGGGGACGACACTCCACAGCACCACGGCATACAACCCCGCGGCAAACGGCATGGTCGAACGAACTCATCGCGCCCTCAAGGCGTCCCTGATGGCGAGCTGCACCGACGGGGCCTGGAAATCACGACTTCCTTGGGTACTTCTCGTCTTCGCACCGCCCCTCGCGCAGATGGCGAGCCTTCGCCTGCCGAAAAGGTTTACGGGGAGGCGCTCGTTGTTCCTGACGAATTCTTTCCCACATCAACCGACGATACGCAGCTGAATCATCTTTGGGACATCGCCAGGAAATTCAGGCCATGACTCAAAACTTACCAGGACAAAACTAAGCATTTCAAGCCAAAGAACCTGGATGACTGAGGGTACGTTTTCGTCCGTGTCGACGCCCATCGACAACCCCTAATCAGACCTTATGGAGGCCCCTACCAAGTAATTAAGAAGACGACAAAAGCCTTCCTTCTCGACGTGCATGGCCAAGAAGACTGGGTCTCAATAGACCGCGTGAAACCAGCATTTCTCGAAGGGAGCGACACTGCCTCCGCCGGACCTGGCAGATCCAGAGTGCCACCTCAAAACAAGGCACCCATTGAAAGAAAAATCAACAAACGACGATGCGAGGAAGAGATCCTTACGCTGACCGCCGACGCGCCCCTCCCTTCAAAAACAAGAGGAACCCTCTGGCGCCCGAAAAGATACGAAGATTAATCATCAGCCCTCTACGCCGCCCGATGTCTAAGGGGGGGCAGTACTTGTAAGGATACCGCTCCCTCCGTCGTCCAGAAATTCAACAAATTGTCTATTTATTTAAATTCTCCTTTCGCCACACCGTGGCTTCCTATATATATGTATTCTGCTCCCTCAGAGCTACAATTTGACATATGTATTATTTCATTACATGTTTCTGTTTACTTGCAATTCGTGTATTTGTTCATGTGAGAAAACACATATATTTTGGCGGGAAGTTCAAGCTGAATTGACGCCTACGCCATGCTATCTTTCCGTCCCCACCCTGTATTATATTCCCACGCACGTTTGAATAAACTATCAGTTGATGTTGGTGACGCTTGTCTCACTGTCCTTAAAATACTACTGTATATTTTGTTTTGAAGATTTGGGCTATGGTGATTTGGTTGTCTGGGCTTAGTATTAAGGTTTTGTGATTGATATATATTTTGGTTATTTGAATGTTTTTTTTTTAGTATTAAATGATTGTTTTAGCTTCAAGAAATATAGTTTTAAGGTTATGGTTTTTTTTATGTCCTTTTTGTCCAAAGTCCCGCTGCTGATAACGTAAGAGGAAAGTTTGTGCTGAGGAGAAATTTGTCTGTTTAGAGTGATCAAGGGTGGGGGGGGGGGGGGGGTTGTTCTTGCAACATCCCGCCACATTATTTTGGTGCCTGAACAGGGACTGCCGAGGTGGGATAGGAAGCTGGACTCTTGGTCAAAGGACTGAATTAGGATTATGAATTAGATTTACGGCTGAAGAAATAACAATGGAAGAGCAGAACAAGTTACTGAGGGAGGAATTGCGGTTGGTTAAAGGATGGGAGCAGAAGTTAATAGTTTAGAATGAGAGGTTGCTAGTAGAGAATGAGAGGTTGAACTGTGAGAGTCAGGAATTGTAAAGGAAACTGAGGGAAACTCAAGGAACTGTAGAGAGAGTGGAAGAGGGTGTTGAGATGAGGATGCGAGAGAATGAAGAACGAATGGAGAAATAAATGGAAGCTATGATGGGGCAAGTAATGGAAATGATGAAAACTTTCATGGGTGAAGGTGCAGTCTGAGGGGTGGTTTCTGCTTCGGGTAATGGGGTGATAGTGGAAGAGAAGGCTAAGGTAAGTGATAATGGGAAAGGAAGTGATAGTGATAGTAATAGTAATAGTGATAGTGAGATTGAAGATAGGGGAATTAGGCATAGTAAGGATGAACAGAAATGTGATAGGAAGAATGAGAAGAAAGGTAAAAGTGATGTGAAGAAAGAGAAGAAAAAGTGTCAGGATGAGAGAAAGGATGATCGTAAATGGGTGAAAGTGGTGAGTAAGAATAGGGCTAGGAAGAGTATAATCAAGGATAGGAGTATGAGTGCAGAATTAGATTCTTTTTATTCTAGCGAGGAAGTAGGAAACAAGAAGGAAGGTAGCAGTGATGATAACAGTGAGAATGAACGTGATGTGTGTAAGACTGTGTTTATGAGAGAGGTACCTCGGTGTGGAAGGTTCAATGAGCATAGTAGTAGGGATGTATACGAGTTTTGCAGGGAGTATGAGAGGTATTGTCAGGATAAGTATGGTGATAGTAAGAGAGTTTGGGCTAGGGAGTTAGGAGAATATTTGATTGGGTATTTGTTGACGATGTATGGTGTGATAATGAGTGTGGGGGATGTTGAATATTATAGTGTGAAAGGTAGAATAATTGAGCAGGTAAAACATATGAAAGGGAGTGTTAAGTATAGGCGTAAAAATAATTTTGATGAGGCTCGAATGAAAGTGGGTGAGGCTATTTCTATGTATGTATGTCAGTTAGAAACGTTAGCAAGGAAGAAGTATGGAGATGAAGGTATAAATGAGAATAAACGGATTTTGAGCGAAGCGAAAAATCTATTTTTGGGTGAGATGGCCATGTCGTCCTGATGGAAGTTCCTAAAGGGTAGCTTCCTTGGGTATATATAACTACGGCGATATTCCCAGACAATTTACCTTAAGGTACCCAGAATTCTAACTCCTGGAGCGAATATCCCTAATAAAATAACCAGGGATATCGCGAAATATCAGAGGACGTATTCTTGACACCCCACATAGCAATCTGCACCCCGAACAGAGTTAACACTTCGAAGGGGTCAATTGGCAAGAAAACGAAAACGAAAAAGAAAAGGAGAGCTGCTCGCAAGGCATCTCTCCTCTCCCGTTTCGTAAGCGTGCATTGCGCCGCTCACGGCGTTATCTGTATTCCTTGTAGCGATACACGAGGTGCTACAAATACTGTATGTAGGGAGGGGACCTACAACCCTTTTAAAGAAAGGGAAGGGCGGGTCCATCAGGACGACATGGCCATCTCACCCAAAAATAGATTTTTCGCTTCGCTCAAAATCCGTTTTTTTTGGGCTCAAGCCATGTCGTCCTGATGGAAGTATACCAGAGCATTACTGTATCTGTGGATTCTCAAAACGTGTCGTACTCCCCGAAAGTATTTCCCGGCCAACTAGACCTACAGACCTAAGATGTTACCGTCATACATCCTTTCAACTAACCATAGACCATGCTAGTGCTTCCTGCCCCTTACAGGGAAGAGTCATACTAGACTCTGGAAAAGTCTCGAAGAGTACATATACCTATGTATGAAAAACAGACAAGCCAATATAGTGGTCTCACCCTATATCATATAAAGCATAGTTTGTAAAGAAATGTCGACCAGTTCTCCGTTCAATACTGGATTGGACAAAGGTTTATATCCGAGTAGGCGGAAAACTTGCACATCCGCCACCGTCCCCTCAGAGCATGGAGTCCTCCCGCCAAGGGAAAGCATAAACCAATGCAAAGAATGCTTGCATAAAGGAACAATCTATTAGAATTATCCCAGATAAATATACATAGAACGTAATGCAAAATTATATCAAATAAATTGACACAGGTGAAGGAGACGCAAGGTTCACAAGAACTAGTTTATTGACAAACAATAAATAAAACAGGTTAAACAACCATTATATAAATATAAGAGGAGGATAACCAACAAATAAGCATAAGCATGATAGTAAACAGAAACTTGTTTATCTGAAAGAAAAACATTAGCGCCACTTTTAACATACCGAGGTATCAAAATTATAAAAGTCTGTATTACTAATCAGTTACATTAGCGTTGGAAACGCTCGGCACACATGTCTGCACTTATGCTAGGTTCACCTTTGAAAGTGGAACAGTCAATGTGGGCAACCCCGTGCCCTCACACTTAGATTGTAGAACAGTTCGTAATTACACACTCACCACGGAATTAATCTTCCCAATTAAATCCACTGTTCCTCGCAGAGTTAAACAGCAGGGTTAACGACACAACCCACTGCTACCACAGACCTCTTTAGTTGGTCAACTTGCTTCGCATAGTGACGAAAGAACACTCTGGAAGACTTCCAGCCAGTGTATGAACGAAGATGTTCAAAATCCATACAATTAAAGAAATTTAAGGATGAGGCAACTTTCCTCGGATCGTGACCTGCGGATGTACTGTCTGGATCCGCTCTGCCAATAAGATAGGTGATTTTTGCCCTAAGTTGTTTCAGTGATAAATTTGAGCCTGATGTTTCTCCCCTGAATAGTTGACCACCCCTGAAGTCTGAAGTTCTACGAAGATAGACCTTTAGGCATTCCACTGGACATAGAGATGCATCTTCTTTCAGAGGGCAGATTCGCCAGGGACCCCACCTGTTGGTGGGTAACTCGTTCTTGGCGAGAAACGTAGGATCCGGAAACAGGTTCAGTTCTCCCCCATCCAAGAATTGAACACAACCCTCCTCTCTCGAGAGGGCTACAATTTCACTAACCCTGGCCCCCGACGCGAGTGCAAATAGGAAAATAACTTTTTGGGTTAAATCCTTTAAAGCACACTCCTCATTGTTCAACAGCGAAGCGAAATGAAGAACTTTATCTAAAGACCATGAAATGGGCTTTGGAGGTGCTGATGGTCTGAGCCTAGCATAGGCTTTCGGAATTTTAAAAAAAATATCTTTAGCGAGGTCGACCTGGAAGGCATATAAAATGGGTCTTGTCAAAGCAGATTTACACGTTGATATTGTGTTGGCTGCCAACCCTTGACAATGGAGGTGGATGAAGAAAGATAAGCAGAAGTCCGTCGAGATCTTTTGCGGATTCTTCACCTTGACAAAGGCCACCCATTTCCTCCAAGAGGACTCATATTGCCTTCTAGTAGATTTGCACTTATATTCCTCTAGGAAATCTATACTGTCTTTCGAAATCTTGAAACTTTTTCTCACCGCTAGGGAGAGAAAATCATGAGCTGCAGGTTCCGGGTTTTTCGTGATGAAGCGCAGACAGTCGCCTTCTGAACTTGCTGGGTCAGAACTGGATCTGGTAACGGTAGACACTTCAGCCGTAGTTCAAATGCCAGAGGGAACCACACGCTGTTCGGCCAATTGTGAGCCACTATTGCCGCTACTCCCTTGAAAGATCTCAGTTTGTTGAGGACCCTCAACAGAAGGTTGTGAGGAGGGAACAGGTAAATCCTGGACCCTCTGTTTCAGTCGAGGGACATCGCGTCCACTGCTTCCGTCAAGGGATCCTCGTACGGGGACACTTAAAAGGGTAACTTCTTGTTTTCTTTCATCGCAAAGAGGTCTATCTGCAGTTCTGGGACTTGACTCAAAATGAAGGAGAATGATCCTGCGTCTAGGGACCATTCCGACTCTATCGGTGTGAACCTGGATAGAGCGTCCGCTGTCACATTGCGGACTCCTTGAAGGTGAACTGCCGACAGGTACCACTTCTTCTTTTCCGCCAGTCGAAAGATGGCCAACATCACCTGGTTGAGTGGTGGTGACCTCGATCCTTGTCGATTCAAGCATCTCACAATCACCTCGCTGTCCAGCACCAACCTTATGTGGATCGAGCGACGAGGGGAGACTTTCCTCAAGGTAAGGAGTACTGCCATAGCTTCCAGAAAGTTTATGTGAAATGTCTTGAATAGATTGGACCAAGTCCCTTGGGCCTTCTTCCGATGAGAATGACCTCCCCACCCCTCCTTCGAGGCGTCTGTGTGAATAGTCAACGAGGGGGTAGGTGGCTGAAGAAGTACCGACTTCTTTAGTTGCCTGACTTGGGACCAAGGCCTGAGAAGCGTATGTAGACGAAGCGGAACTGGTCTTATCAGATCTCTTCTCGCGTTTGATGCATAACTTCTCCAAACTCTGGTTGCATCCTTTAGCTGTGCTCTTAGCAACGGGTCTGTTACTGAGGCACACTGGAGAGAACCCAGCACTCTCTCCTGTTCGCGTCTTGATATCCTTTCGGAATCCAGAAGTCTCTTGACAGAACCAGCTATCTCCTTCCTCTTCTTCGCCGGGATGGAGAGTTGGTGTGACACTAGGTCCCAGTGGATTCCCAACCACTGGAACTTTTGAGATGGAGAAAGTCGAGACTTTTTTCTGTTGATCTTGAAGCCTAGATACACTAGGAACTGGATCACCTGTAGGGAAGCTTGCAAACATTCTGTCTTGGATGCCGCCCACACAGTCGTCCAGGTAGGCTACCACCTGGATTCCCTTTAGGCGTAATTGTTTGAGAGCTACGCTTGCAAACTTTGTGAAGATCCTTGGGCCTATGTTTAGCCCGAATGGCATGGCTCTGAAGGCGTAGAGTCTTCGATGTAGCTTGAACCCTAGGTAGGGGGAGAGTTGACGATTGATTGGAATGTGCCAATAGGCGTCTGACAAATCTATGGAGACGGTAAATGCCCTCTTGGGCAGTAAGGTCCTTATGTGTTGCAGTGTTAGCATCTTGAACTTGCAGTTCACAATGAACTTGTTGAGTGGCGACAAGTCCAGAATGACTCTGAGTTTTTCTGAGTCCTTCTTGGGAACACAAAACAGCCTCCCTTGGAATTTGATGGACTTTACCCTTTGGATTACCCTTTTCTTCAACAGTTCTTGAATGTACTCCTCCAGAACGGGGGTGGAGTGTTGGAAAAATCGAGGGCACGGGGGTGGAGTGCTGTACCAGCTCCAACCCAGTCCATTCTTGAGTAGGCTGTGGGCTCAGGGATCGAAGGTCCACCGATCCCAAAAATTCTGAAGTCTCCCTCCTACCGGTATCATCTCACTTTGACTGCTGTTGCCCTGAGGTCTTGCCTCCCTGACCGCGACCACCCCTGAATCCCCTCCCCCTTGAGGGGCGTCTAGACGAACCTCTGGCTGCTCCTCTAGGCTTCGCCCGAAAGGTAGTTGACTGCCCTTCGAACGCTGGGTTAAATGCCGGAGACTGTGTCGACATGGCTTGGGGTACCCACTGGTACGTGGTCGGGGTTTGTACCACCATCTGGGGCACTGTAGGCATAGGAAATTGCTGTTGCTGCTGCTGTCTGAATGGCTTGGCTGGCCGAGAGGGTAGCCTAGTCTTCTTAGTCTTCCTCTTTGGTTGGGGACCCTCATCCGGGGAAGACTTTCCCTTGAGGGATAGGCCCCACTTCTGGAGAAGGTTTCTATTCTCCGTGGTGGCCTTATCAACAACCTCCTTGACCGCTTCACTAGGGAAGAGGTCTTTGCCCCAAATGTTGGAGGAGATTAGCTTCCTTGGCTCGTGCCTCACCGCAGCAAACACGAACTCCCTACAAGCCCTCCTAGCTTTGACGAAGCTATAAAGGTCCTTCGTCACTGTGACTAGGTGTGTCTTAGCCACTACCATGAACATCTCATGGACCTTGGGGTCACTTGCCATTGTTTCCAGAGTTGTTTGATGAGACATTGAGGCAGTAAGTCTTTCTTTTGTCTCAAGCTCCCTTCACAAAAGAAAGTCAGACAGCTTGGGGAGGTTCTCACTGAACTGACGTCCGGCAATATCACCCTCCAACTTCCCGACTGAGAAGGTAAGATGGACGTCCTTCCAGTCCTTGTGGTCCATGGGTAGGGCCAAAGACAGAGGTTTATACTCCTCCAAGGAGGGGCATGGCTTACCTGCCTCGACTGCTTTCAACACAGCCGTAAACCCTTTCTGCCCAAAGGGGAAGGCTCTAGAAGGAGAGGACACAAAATAAGGGTGCTTCTTACTCAAGGCAGGTACCTTCGAGTTTGAGAAGCCCCTCTCTTTCATCGAGCTTGACAATAAAGCTTGAGCCTTAGCGTGGTCCAAAACTATGACATTCGGCTCTGTTTCTTCCTTTGAGGCTGGTTCCTTCCTTAAAAGGACATAACAGTCCGGATACGACTCCTTGCTGGGCCAGAATTCCACCTCCTCAAGGGGGACTGAGCCCAACTTCTCCGAAATGACGATTTTTCCCGTCGTCATAGGCATGTGCTCAGCATACTTCCAAGGGTTAACATCTGAGCACAAGGGAAGGTCTTTCACGCTGAGCTTCTTCTGGGGCCCACGTGATGCTGCAAGTCTCCGCATCTCCAGCTCCATTGCAGCCGCCTTCTCATTATTCTCCCTCTGCATCTGTTGGATCATTCCAACGATGGAGGAAAGGGTCTTTCCCAGCTCCTCTGGGAGAGAGGACGATGTTGAGGGAATAGGTTCAGGGGCCTGAACCGGAGTAGCCGACACCTCGTCGACCTCTTCTTCTTCATTGTCTGGAGCCTGCTCTTCATCCTGGTCTTCTGCCAGAAGGTCATCTTCCAGACGCTAGGACACCTCCGACATCCTATCGTCCAATTGGATGTCCTGCAGGGCGTCCACGACTTCAGAATCCACAGGGATCTGAACCACTGGTATCTCCACTTGAGGCTGGGAATCACTGCATCAGCTGACGCCCTAGGGAAAAGGTAAGCCCTCATCTTCTCACTTGGAAGATAGGGCCCAGAAGTGTTCTTCTGAAAGCCCCTTACCCAGGTACGAAGCTTCTCCCTTGCTACGTCCCTTGACTCCGCCGTCTTAGGGGAATCAAAAGCCTCAGTAATCAGGTTTGTGCACACGGTACATACCTGTGGGTCCCAATACTGGAGATCACCTTTGGAGACTGCGCATACTGCGTGCCTCCTACACAAATCATGTCCGCAGAAGTTCTTGTTGCGGACGTTGCAGAAAACGCTTCCACACTTTGGATGGTCCTCCTGTAAAGAGAAGAAAATTCCATGAGTATCAAGTGAACTACGTATCACTGGATATACATAGCTTAGCACACCTAAACTAGAAAGGAAAGACACACACTTGTATTTCCCGCAGTCAATTGCTACAATTCCAGATAATAAAATCGTATGGTTAATCTATACTAGAGCAACCAATGAATAATTTCCAGAGGAAACAGGTGTAGCTCACAACCAAAAAATGATTTTAAAATGCTGGATAGTAGACAAGAAAGAACTCACTTTCTTTATCTGTAAGGTTACACCAAAGGGTTGTGCGAGACAACACAAAAGTGTTAGAAAAACTTAGTGTTGTAACAAATACTATACTATAGTTTACTCCCTACAGTATATACTATACTGAAAAATACTGGCTACAGTATAGAAGGTAATGTGCCGGCCGGCACACACCTTAACTAGTTCTAAAGTATACTACTTAAGAGCTATAAGGTGGCAGAACGCTGGTTCAAAAGAATGTGCCGGCCGGCAACTACACAAGACAGCACCCGGCTGCCGGCCACCAATCGTAGCGGCCAGCAGACAATGGTGTGATATATAGCTGGCCGGCAAAGGTATACAACCAATGCCGGCCGGCAAAGGTATACAACCAATGCCGGCCGGCAGCAAAAGAACCAGAGAACTCCGACTGCCCGGCTTCCGGCCAGTCAGGCCGGCAGCCGGGCTAGGGTACAACACTAGAAGAAAACAGAATGGATGCCGGGATAAGAGACTGTACTACCTCATAACCCGGCAACCCGAAAGAGTGCACATAAGGAAGGGGAGAATATAACTTCAGGCTTCCTGACCAATGCCATCTGGCTCTACAGACAAACATGGATGAGAGACCAAGGGAGGTCCGGGCAGCACTCAAAGCAGAAGACCCTTGCCGGCCGGCACGCACTGCCGGCCAGCAAGGGACTGAGTCAACCTCACATCCTAACCTATGCTAGGTACAGATGTAGAATGACGGACAGGAATGCAAAGGCTAGGCCATCACAAAGGAAAGAAGAGGAAAGGGAGAAGAGGGTCCTGCCAACCTTGCTCTAATAATGAATCACCCGCAGCCAAGAAAACTCATCTTAGCCTAGGGGAGATCCGAGGAGGGAGGCCAGCAATACTTGCCAACTCCCTCAGAACCAAAGCAAGGAAGGCATTGTTATTCACAGAAAAGAGGATCTTATCCTCCACACCGAGAACAACAACACAGGACTAGTCTGCTAGATCACAAGAAGAAGGAATCATCTCGTACAGAAACCTTCGAAAGTGAACTAAGGAGGCTAAGCCTCCTATGTCTGTTGTCAGTCTAGCGAGGGAATCTCAAACACAAGCTAGAAATAAACAGACTCAGACTAAGAACTCTGATGTCCTGCCCCCTCCCTGAAGCCAGACTTACTGGAAACAGGAAGGAACAGAAACACCCTAATATAGTTGTATCTAAAGTCAATTCAGATAAAACATTAGGGTTAAGCCCAAGGCTTAAACAGAGGGAAAGGGATTGCACACCTTCTCCGAAGAGAAGAGAGCAACCGGGGAGTGTGAGAAAGTATACTAAGGCCCCATAGACAACTAGCCTAGGCGCAAAGAGAATCGATTACCTAAATCACCGAAACTCACTCGTATACTATCTTGGAAGAAATCAACATAATCTTAAATGTATAAAACTGCCTAAATCTTCAATAAAATTCTAAAACACTCGGAAATCTGAAAATTATGCAGGAAAGTACTAGGGCCAAACGACTAGGCTACAAGGTCTAGCGTAGGCCAGAATCGGCAAATCCTTCGCCAAAACAAAAATACTAAAAGCATCATATAAAGAAATCCTAAGTAACGCTAAACAGCTAAAATTATTAAAGCGAAATAGCTGGGAACGTTGCTCTGGCTAACTAAATAACTCATACCTAGCGAGCGACAGCGTCCAGTACGTCTCCGGTAGGCAACAGCTCTTGTAACAACAATATCACTATCAAATCACTTTTGAAATTACCAAGAGCTTACATTTTTACATAAAAGAAATAATACTCAACTTATCAGAAGCAGAAGAAGTTGGAGAGAGCATTATGAGTTGAAATAATCCAAGAATTGCGAGAAACACAGGGAAAAAACACCGAGTTGTTGAGCTACGCAAAAAGGAATACAGATGGCGCTGTGAGCGGCGCAATGCACGCTTACGAAACGGGAGAGGAGAGATACCTTGCGAGCGGCTCTCCTTTCTTTCTCGTTTTTTGTTTTCTTGCCAATTGACCCCTTCGAAGTGTTAACTCTGTTCGGGGTGCAGATTGCTATGTGGCGTGTCAAGAATACGTCCTCTGATATTTCGCGATATCCCTGGTTCTTTTATTAGGAATATTCGCTCCAGGAGTTAGAATTCTGGGTACCTTAAGGTAAATTGTCTGGGAATATCGCCGTAGTTATAATATACCCAAGGAAGCTACCCTTTAGGAACTTCCATCAGGACGACATGGCTTGAGCCCAAAACACTAGAAGAAAAACCAAAATGGATGCCGGGATAAGAGACTGTACTACCTCATAACCCGGCAACCCGAAAGAGTGCACATAAGGAAGGGGAGAATATAACTTCAGGTTTCCTGACCAATGCCATCTGGCTCTACAGACAAACATGGATGAGAGACCAAGGGAGGTCCGGGCAGCACTCAAAGCAGAAGACCCTTGCCGGCCGTCACGTACTGCCGGCCGGCAAGGGACTGAATCAACCCCACATCCTAACCTATGCTAGGTACAGATGTAGAATGACGGACAGGAATGCAAAGGAAAGAGGGGGAAAGGGAGAAGAGGGTCCTGCCAACCTTGCTCTAGTAATGAATTACCCGCAGCCAAGAAAACTCATCTTAGCCTAGAGGAGATCCGAGGAGGGAAGCCAGCAATACTTGCCAACTCCCACGGAACCAAAGCAAGGAAGGCGTTGTTATTCACAGAAAAGAGGATCTTATCCTCCACACCGAGAACAACACTGGACTAGTCTGCTAGATCACAAGAAGAAGGAATCATCTCGTACAGAAACCTTCGAAAGTGAACTAAGGAGGCTAAGCCTCCTATGTCTGTTGTCAGTCTAGCAAGGGAATCTTAACCACAAGCTAGACAAAAACAGACTCAGACTAAGAACTCTGATGTCCTGCCCCCTCCCTGAAGCCAGACTTACTGGAAACAGGAAGGAACAGAAACACCCTAATATATTTGTATCTAAAGTAAATTCAGATAGACCACTAGGGTTAAGCCCAAGGCTTAAACAGAGGGAAAGGGATTGCACACCTTCTCCGAAGAGAAGAGAGCAACCGGGGAGTGTGAGAAAGTATACTAAGGTCCCATAGACAACTAGCCTAGGCGCAAAGAGAATCGATTACCTAAATCACCGAAACTCACTCGTATACTATCTTGGAAGAAAATCAACATAATCTTAAATGTATAAAACTGCCTAAAGCTTCAATAAAATTTTAAAACACTCGGAAATCTTAATATCATGCAGGAAAGTACTAGGGCCAAACGACTAGGCTACAAGGTCTAGCGTAGGCCAGAATCGGCAAATCCTTCGCCAAAACAAAAAACTAAAAGCATCATATAAAGAAATCCTAAGTAACGCTAAACAGCTTAAATTATCAAAGCGAAACAGCCGGGAATGTCCCTCTGGCTAACTAAATAACTCATACCTAGCGAGCGACAGCGTCCAGTACGCCTCCGGTAGGCAACAGCTCTTGTAACAACGATATCACTATCAAATCACTTTTGAAATTACCAAGACCTTACATTTTTACATAAAAGAAATAATACTCAACTTATTAGAAGCAGAAGAAGTTGGAGAAAGCATTATGAGTTGAAAAAATCCAAGAATTGCGAGAAACACAGGGAAAAAACACCGAGTTGTTGAGCTACGCAAAAAGGAATACAGATGGCGCCGTGAGCGGCGCAATGCACGCTTACGAAACGGGAGAGGAGAGATACCTTGGGAGTGGCTCTCCTTTTCTTTCTCATTTTCATTTTCTCGCCAATTGACCCCTTCGAAGTGTTAACTCTGTTCGGGGTGCAGATTGCTATGTGGCGTGTCAAGAATACGTCCTCTGATATTTCGCGATATCCCTGGTTCTTTTATTAGGGATATTCGCTCCAGGAGTTAGAATTCTGGGTACCTTAAGGTAAATTCTCTGGGAATATCGCCATAGTTATATATACCCAAGGAAGCTACCCTTTAGGAACTTCCATCAGGACGACATGGCTTGAGCCCAAAAAAGGGTTAATGAGGAAGTTCTTGGTGACAGTACCTGAGAATGTGTGCGAATTTATTAATTTGGAACGGAAGGAGAAAATGAGGTGGACGCAAGAGGGGATGACTTGGTATGATATACTAGAGATAGTTGAGGATTATGAGTTAGATAGGTGCATGGAAGAAAGTAAATCTGTGAGTGTAAGAACTGGAAAGGAAGAAAGTGTAATAGAATTTGGTAGTTATAAGGATGCAATTTTGAAAGGGCCAATAAAGATAGCTGATCAGGTAATAGATAGGAGTGTTAGGGCAAGTAACGGAGGAACTGTGCAAGCAAATGGTGGATTTAGGCAGGGTAACTGGCGCAATAGGGATAGGAGTGTGAGTGCTCAACGAGGTATGTCAGATAGTCGTGTCCGTGATGGAAAGTGTTATTGGTGTAGAAAGGAAGGTCATAAGAAGAATGAGTGTAGATGGGCTCTAGGTGCTTATTTTGGATGTGGTGAGGTAGGGCATAAAATTAGGAAGTGCAAGAAAGAGAAAAGGGTAAAATGTTATCGGTGTGGTAAGACTGGGCACATAGCGAGTGGATGTCGTAGTAACCGTAAGGATGGTCATTATGCTAGAATGTGCAAGGAGCCGCAGGGTAAGTGTACTGAATGTGGTGTAGATGGGCATGTAGCTAGAGTATGTAGGAAGAAGGGATTAAGTCAGCCAGGATGTTCGGGAAACTAGAGTGTAAGAGGGTTCACCTCGAGTGTGTGCAGAGTGAATGTGATTCATGTTCGTAAAGGTTTACTGCATGAAGACGTGATGGGTGAAAGAGCTTATGACTGCATGAGTGCAAAAGTAAATTTTAATGGAACAGAGCTAGTTGTTCTGATTGATTATGGTTGTGGTGTCAATTTAATGTTTAGGAATGCGTACGATAAGGTAAGGGATGTTTGTGAATTTATGGGGTGTAAAGGTGAAGTAAAAGGTATCGGTAATTTAAGTATGTCTGTGCAGGGAAAGTTACGTGAAAATGTTATGATTGGGGGGCTGATGATGGAAGATAATGATTTTTATGTGGTTGAGGGAGTAAATGACAAATATGATGTGTTGTAAGGTTATAACTTCTTGAAAAACTGTGGTATGATTGTACATCCTAGTGTAAATATGATAAAGATGAAAGTTAAGGGTAAATTTTGTGGGGAATTTTATTTGAATGAAGATGGTAGTGTATGTATGAAGGTATAGAGAGGTGTGCCGTTAATAGCGAAAGAAGGTGTTAAATTGTCAAGAGATGCGAGTGAGGTTGTCAGTGTAAAAGTTGCATGGCCGAATAGTCTGGGAATTGCCAATGGTGACAATTGTGAATACGTAGTGGAAGGTTCAGAAGCAAGTAATTTAGTGAAAACAAATGTGCATGTGTATGGTGGTATTTTGAATTTGCAGGAGCCGAGAGTGTATGTGAGCTTGTTGCCGACTGTAAGAAGGAAGAGAATACAGGGTATACATGAGGGTGATTGCATGGGATGTATGTATACATTGGTCAATGTAGAGGATGAAAGGTATGTTAAATTGAGACATGTTATGACAGGTAAGATAAAGCAGAATGACGATTGGGATTGTGAAAGTTTGAAAGAAAGAATTAATGTAGATGAGAATATAAGTGAGGGTGAAAGGGAACAATTGTATAGGATGTTATGGGATAGACAAGAGTTTTGAGTCGTGGTGACGAGGATTGTGGGGGGTCAAAGCTGCCTGAATTTAAGATAGGTTTTAGTAATGATACCCCCATATATCAGCGTCCCCAACATTTTTCTCTGCCTATTGCCAGAGAAATAGAAAAGCAGTGCCAGGAGTTAGAGCAAATTGGAGTAATAGAAAGGAGTGAGAGCGCCTGGAATAGCCCCATTGTACCTGTAAGAAAGCCGGATGGAAGTTTACATGTGTATTGATTATAGGAAGGTGAATGAAGTAACTGTAAAAGAACGTTTCCCGATGAATGTAGTGTCTGACTGTATGTATAAGATGCATGGTATAAAAGTTGTTACAAAGTTAGATTTAGTTAGGGGCTATTACCAGATGCCTCTGGCAGAGGGGAGCAGGCCCATTACGGCATTTTCGAGTAGTAATTGTCACTATCAGTTTAGAAGATCAAGTTTTGGCCTTGCTAATGCACCTGCTGCCTTCCAAAGAGTGATTAATGTTGTTTTGGCTGGGTTTGACAACAGAAGGTGACTGTTTTTATAGATGTTATTTTGATTGCGAGTGAGACTGTTGAGGAACATATGCAGTTGCTTGAAGCAGTATTAGAACGTTTGATAGAAGTTGGTGTGAAAGTTAAGCTTGAAAAGTGTACATGGTTGGCCGGGGAGGTGGAATTTCTTGGGCATGTGGTGAGTGAATCGGGTATAAGGAAGAGTAATAAGTTTGTGAGTAAGGTGAGAGTATTTCCATGTCCTCGTACAGTGCGTGAGTTGAGAGGTTTTCTTGGGTTGATTGAATTTGGTCGGAAGTTTGTCAAAGATTGTTCGGGAATAGGGAACCCTTTGAATGAGTGGACAGGTAAGAGAAATAGTATGGGACTGAAATGGGATGAGCATATGATAGAAGCATTTGAAAAGTTGAAAGAAGAGGCCGCGAGAAACGTCACTTTGGCCTTTTCCGACTATAGTGAGCATGCGAGTATGCTAAAGTTATATATGGATGCTAGTGAGATTAGTATGGGTGGTTTCTTGGTTCAAATGCAAAGAATAAATGGAGATGAACAGTTGAGAGTGATAGCGTATGTAAGTAAAGCATTTAATAAGGCTGAGCGAAAGTATTCCACGATTGAAAGGGAGTTGGCTGCGATAATGTTTTGCGTGAAAGCGTTGAAGGTATTTTTGTATGATGTGAAATTTATTGTGCGTACTGACCATCAGCCCCTATTGTACATGATTAGGAAAGAGTCTGTGAATGCTAGGGTTGTGAGGACAATAGAGGATTTGAATGAAATTGACTTTAATCTAGAATATGTACCTGGGAGTAAGAACGTGATAGCAGATGCGATGTCAAGAATGCATGGTAAGATAGAAGATAGTAGCGAGAATGAGAGTAATTTTGAAAGGTTGCCGGAAGATTTAGTGGTGGTACAAAGTTTTGAAGGGATGTCATGGTGTATAAATGTATTTTGAGTGGGTTGAATAAGTTTAAATTGAAGGGTTTGAATAGGGATATACCTGCTAGTGTAGATGAGCTTAGAATGAGTGTTAGGAATGAAGTATCGAAGAAATGGCATATAAGGAGGAGGATAGTGTGCTTGAGGGTGAATTGTTATCAAAAATATTGTTGGTATGGTGTCACTGTTTATTTGTATTTTGGGTGGAATCGTCCGATGCAATACCGGGCAAATAAGGAGACTGATAGGGAGTACATATTGAGGTTACAATGTAATGAAAGATGTTGCAAGTTGTTGAGCAAGAAGGAGGATTGCCCGAGTGACTTGAATCAGAGTGGTATGAGCATGGAAGATAGCGAAGATGAACATGGGTGTGACAAGAATGACCCTATTGATAGGATAGTAAACATTTGTATGCATGGTGTAAAAGGAAGAATGATGATGTATGTGGGTATAAATGAGAATGAATACTGTAGTTTAATTGATACAGGTGCGCAACTGTCATTAGTGAATATGTCTGTTATCAAGGAAATAGAGCGGTACAATTGGGAGGTGAAAAGGCGATGTACGAGTGTGAGAATTCATGGGATAGGTAAAGGAAGTTTGCTAGTTTGGGAAGAAGTGCGTTTGAAAGTAAAACTGGGGAGTATGGAGGTGGAACATAATTTCATTGTAATAGGAGAGAATGAGATGCCTAGTTGTTTTTTTTTATAGGAATTGATTTTTTAAGATTGCATGATCTATCAGTTGATATTGGTAGTGGTTTCCTTCTGAAGAATGGATGTGAAGTAGTTGTGATAGAAGATAATAGTGTATTTATGGCGAATTGTGCTGGCATGGTTGGTATTACGAGGAGTGAGGATGATCTATTGACTAAAGAGGAGGTGTAAGAAATGCAAGATGAATGTGTGGAAATGAAAAGGTCACGTGAATGTATGTTGAATAGCATTGAGGTAGAAGAATGGCCGTCTGATTTAGAGGTGTATAAGAAAGTTAATAAAAGACTTATTGTGTGTAAGGATGTTGTTTATTTTCTACATAAAGGAATGGATGAAGATATACATGTTCCTGTGTTTCCGATGCATGCAGCTGTATGTATGTCTATGTCAGTGCATGACAGATATGGGCATATGGGTAAGAATAAATTGTGGGAATGCATGCGTGAGAGATTGTTTACACCTGGGTTGAGTCAGATATGTAAGGATGTAGCGACTACGTGTGAAGATTGCCAGAAAGGGAAGTATCAGATAGTGCATGCTAATCCGCCTGATTTGAGATTACGTATGAAAGAACTATTTGAGATGTTTGTGATTGAGTGTGTTTCGTTGCCTGTGACTGCGAGGGGACACGTGGGAATGATTATTATGGTAGATCACATGAGTAAGATTACGTATGCAGTGCCTATAAAGAATAAAAGGGGCGAAACTGTAGCGAGAATGTCAAGTCAAGTGATGTTGCCGATGTGTGTGTGTAAACCTGCAAAGATGTTAAGGGATAATGGACCTGAGTTTGTTGGATGGAAGTTTGAGCAGATGTTAAGAGAATGGGGTATTGAACATGTATATTCGACTCCTTATATGCCAAGTGCGAATGGGTTGACTGAAAGGACTGTAAGAACATTAACTGAAATTTTACGAATGATGAGTACATGTGATAATGATTGGGATTTGTATGTTGGTAAAGCGTTGTGGGCTTATAATGCAACAGTGCACAAGAGTACGCGTATGTCTCCATGTAAGTTTGTGTTAAATTTTGAAAAGATAGTAAGACCGAGGTTGGATGTGTCGGAGGATGATAGAGATGTGTGGAGGAAAGCAAATGAGAGGTTTTAAAGCTTTAAAGTTGGTGCGAGAGTGATGAAAGAAGTAATAGAAAAGGGTAGAATGAATGTAAATAAGATACGTGATAAATTTGAAGGTTCATATGAGGTGTTAGAAGTTGGTTCAAGTTGATTAAGTTATGTTTTGGGTAAGTTGTGTGTGGATGGTAGTGTGGAAAGAGTTAGGGCACACCACAAACAGTTGCGTAAATGGAAGGAGGTACCCGAGTATATCCAAGGGAATGGGATGAGTAAATGGTTGAAAAGGAACAAGTTTGAACCTAGTATGTATGAGGAATTAGGTCTAGAAGGTAAACAGTTGGTGTTAGTAGAATATATGAAAAGGAAGAATACGAGAACCCTGGATAGGTGTGGTGGGTCGTACACGACCCGAGGTTTAAAAAAACCAGGTTTTTTTTGCCATAATTTTTCCTCGGTATAAGTTGTGACTGATATCGACCTGCGAGACCTCAGTTCAGTGTGCGCAGCAGTCGGGTGGGGATGCATTTCATCCCAGCTCTTTTCCTTGTGCTATTTTTGAGATACCCTCGGGTCGAGCTCGACCCATCAATACCTAATTAAGGTAAGTTGTGTAATATAAAATTTTCATATAATTATCAAATGTGCAGTAGTGTTTAGGCTTATATGAATAAGGATTGTTGTAAAGTGTTTGTGAACGTCATCTACCCCATATGTTTTTATAAAATAGCTCCAGTTTTTGTAAGTTTGTACCTTTATGATAACTTGATTATGAGCATTATTTTATTATATTTAATTACAAAATAATCTATAAACTTCATTCTAGCTACCTTAATAATTTTCTGCAAATCCTCGAAGAATTTTATAAGCAAATGACTCGCTGATATTGACATATCTTTACCCATTTCTGGTAGCAGATTTGACCTTCCAAGGTGGTGTGGTTGGCGGCCATTTTGTGAGCATATATGAAACAAGCTGGCATAGCTCTATGTATTCCTCTTTTTTATAAAATGTTTGATATTTTCATGCATAAATAACATGCTCAGCAATAGATGGATTTTATTTATGAAAAAAAATCAAAATAGAAACTGAAGAAAAAAAACAAAAAAACAATAAAAATTCGCATCTTTAAACCACTAAATAATATCCAAGTGCAGATTTTTTTCCACATTTTGGTTGTACGATAATAATACAATATCCTGTAAAAATGTCTGCCACTAAATATGTCATTTACCTACCACAGAAAAATGTTGAAAAGATGATAGATTTTTTTTTTAGCCAAAAGAAAAAACATACACATTTTTTCTCATCTTAGGAAACGTTCCCTTATAGTTCCTCCCCCACTTGGATCTCAGCAAATGGTGCTCAATTATCGCAGAATAAGTGCCTAGAATAGTTTTACCTTATTTCCATTTTTAGATTTTAGGTGAATTTTTTTGCAAAGTCCTTTTTTCTTTATACATATTTTTTTTTAATTTATTTGTAATAATTATTTATTTTAGATTTAGCTTTCATTTACTTTTTTTGAAGGAAAGAGTATTCTTTGAAGTTTTTTTAATAGTAAAAGATATTGAATTGCTTTGTAAATTAATTTTTTATGAATTTTTTTGTGACCTTGGGTCGAGGTTGACCCATCTATACCTAATTAAAGTGGTCAAATAACGATACTTATCCAGAGTAAGGATGAAAGAAGGGGAAGTTTTATAAGTAAAAGTGAGAATATAAATAAGTATGACAAGAGTGTAAATGTGCAAGTGAGTGTGGAAGATAAATGTATTAATACAGATGAAACTTGGCTGAGTATGAATGATACTTATAGTGTGTGTGGTTTTTCGTTAGATGATGTAAAAGAAAGAATAAATAACGCAAGAGTGAGAGATAGGAGAGTGATAAGTAGCATGAATGAATCTTTTGCTAAAGTTGAGAATGTTTTTGATGAAATGGATGAACTGTTGACAGAAATGAGTGTAATTTTAGGGCAAGATGAGAACGAGGTAGACGGGATTGTACATGACATATTAGATGATAGGGATTTAGATAGGAATAGTGTTAATGTAGCGAATGATTGTGATAAGAAAGAAGTGAATGAGAGAGTGTATGAAGCCCAGTTACTCGGAGTAGAGGTCCCGTTCCCAACTGAGACTGGGTTATGAAAAAAATAATGTAAGTGGTTGTGTGAAAATATAGGATTTGGCAAAGTAAGGGGGGAGGAATGTGGAGGATTAATTTTTTTATATTTTTTTTTGCCAAATCCACAGAGAGAGAGAGAGAGAGAGAGAGAGAGAGAGAGAGAGAGAGAGAGAGAGAGAGAGAGAGAGAGAGATTGTGTAAGCGAGCGAAAGGTAGTTAGTATATTGATTGTTTGTTGTGAGAAAGACTGTTGGTATAAATGAGATTGTCTGTTTATGTTCTTAACTAGGTTACGACAGTTGCGAACGTCTTGGGTGAATGGCTTTTCGATTTGACTGCAGTAAGCGTCAGTTCTGTGTGATTTGAATGCTGGATTATTATATATTTTTACCAGTGTGGATGTGATTATATATTTCAACACTAAGTACAGTTTTGTTTATATTTTCTTGTCGTGATTGTGAATGATAGGAACAGTTTATTATTTATCTTTGATTATAGTGCGATAGTTTAGTTAGCTAGTAGTGTTCGTAAGTGTTTTTCTTGTTTTCATTTGCAGGCCGTAATTCCTCCTTTGGAGAGATTTTTTTCTGGATTAATAGTTACTGACCTGGCCTGTAATCGATTGTATTAAGACTGCTTTTTTGGATTGCTGAACCGTTGATGACCTGGCCTGTGAATTAAGATTTTGTATGGTGATGATGATGATGATGACACCCATGACCTCGAAGAGTTAAGGCCGTTGTGGCAGTTTAAAAGACAATCTTCTGTTTCTCATATAGTGGTGTTGTGCCAATAAAGACAGTTTGGCTCGGTGAATGATTACCAAAGTGGTTATTTTGTTGTTGTTGTGACTGTTATCTTGCAAAAGTACTAGTAAACACACGCAATACTACTGTATATTTTGTTTTGAAGATTTGGGTTATGGTGATTTGGTTGTCCGGGCTTAGTATTAAGGTTTTGTGATTGATATATATTTTGGTTATTTGAATGTTTTTTTTTAGTATTAAGTGATTGTTTTAGCTTTAAGAAATATAGTTTTAAGGTTATGGTTTGTTTTTATGTCCGTGTTGTTCAAGAGTCCCGCTGCTGATAACGTAAGAAGAAAGTTTGTGCCGAGGAGACATTTGTCTGTTTAGAGTGATCAAGGGTGTGGGGGTTGTTCTTGCAACATCCCGCCACATCGTCCTGATGGAAGGGTTCCTTTAAGTAGCCTTCTAAGGGATGTTTGCTACAGTGATACTCCCAGAGAGATAAACCGAAGGTCTCCAGGATTCTAACTCCTGGCAAGAGTATCCAATTAAGGATATCGCATAATATCAGGGGACGTAATTTTAGATATGACACATAGCAATCTTCACCCCGAATAGATTTAACTCTTTGATGTAATGGGGAAGAGTGGTGAACCTCCTTCCCTGTTACTACTACGACGCCATTCCTTTTCTTGTAGCTCTCTAAGCGAGTTGTGCTCCCATTAACCCGGTGTTTTGTTACAAGTTATTGGAATATTCATCATGCAATCTCCAGCATTTTCATCCTTTGGATAGTTGAGTATTAATTCTTTCCTGTGTATAATTTTAGTCTCCCTTTTCACAGTTAAATTTCTATAATTTAAGTATGTTTTGGTGAGCCTTGCCCAGACCGGAGGCAGCCATTTTACGACTGCAGTCGCCCATTACTATTATATTCTATTTAGTCAGTAGGGTGACAATTCCCGGTATTAAGCTATAATGTTAGCTATCTAGGCAAATTATACAAATGGTGATCTTGCATACATGAATTTATTCCTCTTCCTATTATGTGACTTTACTGATCGTATGCGGCGGGATCCCCGGTGGTACCAAACCTTGGGCGGGGATCCTACCAGAGCGAGACTACTCTCGCTCATATATACGTTAGTAAAGTAATCCCCCATGTATAGCCTCACCCTATCATTCCTTATTGATTCGGATGAGAATTTACATTCTCTAGAATCTATAGATAAGTTACAATATACATTCTCTCTTAGAGAAAAGAAGCTAAACCCTTCCTCTCTCCCTGAGTGCCGCTGCTGCTACAGGCGGCAACCACTGTCTTTCTTCATTGCCGTCGAGTAGAACAGAGTTCATGCCACCTCAGGCTTTCAGTTACATAGTAATTAACTCAGGGTGCCCTTGTCTGTCCACCGACGATGTCGCCAGCAAAGGAACCATGTTTCCTCTACTGCCAATGATGTCGTCAGCACAGGAAGCCATGCTTCTTCAGTTCACTGTTGAAGGTAGGCGGCATACCTGCTGCCACCTCTCATTTCAGTGAACTATAAGAACCTTACCCTTCCCCCGTCTGTCCTTTAGTGACGTCATAGCCGTCACAATATTCTTTCACCGGTATTCTGACAGTCATCCCGGCTTGCTAGGTTGACTGCATTACCGGCTGATGCCCTATTTGCGGCAGTTAGTTCAGCCGCCTCAGCACCTTCCATCTTACTTCCTTCCTTCACAGGAAGTGGATATTATTGGGGGGGGAAGATTGAGCCGGCCCTGACAGCTGCCGGTGGGAAACCTAACATTCTTTGGGAAGTCCTCAGCCCTCCCTTGGACTGCCATACACAATTGTTGCCGCCGGCCAGACCTTTTGTGGATGGGTGGAAGCCAGAATCAGACAGATTCTTATCCCTTTCATTGTAACTCTCATTCTGGCAAGGAGACAGTAGGCGGCCTGATAGTCCTCCTACACTTCCAATTGTTATGTTAACCATAATAATAGGAATCTCTCCCTCCTCAATGCTTTCTCTCTTTCTATCAGTTAGTGCCGTCAGGTACTAACCTAACCCCGGCAGTGCTGCCGGCTAAACTACAGTATACGACTATACAGTAGTACACATGTTTTCTAACATACTGTGCTTCGTGTCGCAGTCTATTGTTGGGACCACGATTTTGTGTTGAGGCTGAGTACTCCCTCAACACCCAGATGGTTTATTTCGATCATCAGGACCTTAAAAAATCACCGATCATTGTTAATATATACTACAGGTAGATAATGTTAGTATAGACACTTACTAACTCTAACTCTAGATCCTAGAGTTTACTCCAACCTTGTATTCTCCGTATCAGGGAAACTAAATATTAATTACTGACGGAGGTCTCAGCAATGGCCTGGGAGGGGAAACATAGATATGTGTCTTTTATACTTCCTTTCAAGCTTACTATCCTAAGCTACCATAAACAATAGTAATTACTATTGATGATAAAAACTGTATGCTTTCATATCACTGATATAGAAAATTAAGTACTCATTGAGCCCCTTTTCCTTTACAGGAGGAGCCAATGGAGAAGTGTGCAGCCTTATCCTGCAACCACAAAGGTAAAGACTTTTATGGCCACACGAAGTGCAGGACTCATGCCCCCTGCTGCATTGTGTCGGGAGTCCTCAAGTATTGGGAGGAGAGAGATAGAGGGATCTGTCAAGAGACTAATCCATCACAAGAGGATTTCAAGATGCCAATAGGAAAGAGTATTGGACTCTCTTCAGTTTGCAGCAAAAAGCACATCTAAAAGATGCGTCAGTAGTCTGGAGAAGATACGCATCAAACGCTCGAAGAGATCAACCAAGGTTGACCCCGACCCTGTTGCGCACGCACTTAAAGCTGTAGTCAACAGCCCAGAGCCTAGCATGAACAATTCCCTGCAACCACCACAACCATCAGTGGTGGTACACACGGACGCCTCCTCGAAAGGATGGGGAGGCCATTCTCACGAGAGAAAAGTGGAAGGGAATTGGTCGCACCAGTTCAAAACCTTTCATATCAACGTTTTGGAAGCTCTGGCAGTTTTCCTGACGTTGAAGACACTATCCCCTCACAGAACAATCCACATCAGATTGGTCCTGAACAACGAAGTGATAGTAAAATGTCTAAATCGACAAGGCTCGAGATCGCCTCACATCAACCATGTGATATTAGTCCCCTTCTACCTGACAAGGAGGAAGGGATGGCACCTATCAGCAGTTCACCTACAAGGGTTCCGCAACGTGACGGCGGACGATCTATACAGGTGAAAGCCCATAGAGACAGAATGGTCCCTAGACGCAAACTCATTCTCCTTCTCCTCGGAAAAAGTCCCGGAACTGCAGACCGACCTCTTCGCAACGAGCGACAACAAGAAACTACCTCGTTATGTAGCCCCTTATATGGACCCTCAAGCAGAGGAGATGGACACTATGTTCCTCGACTGGAACAGGTGGAATCACATTTACCAGTTTACACCCACCAATCTCTTGCTAAGAGTCCTCGACAAGCTAAGATCCTTCAGAGAGACAGCAGCAGTAATGGACCCCAAGTGGCCCAAAAGCAATTGGCTCCCTCTAGTTCTAGAGCTGAAACTAAAGCTGTTCCCTCTGCCGGACCCAGCATTATCCCAACTGGTCCAGAAGTCGACTGTCTACGCTTCATCCTCGAGAACCAACAACCTATATCAATCTCACGATTTTCTTGCCCTAGCTGGGAACAAAAGATTTGGAATCTTGAAGGATAAAGTTGACTTCATCGAAGAGTATAAGTCAAGTTCGACTAGGAGACAATATGAATCGTTATGGAAGAAATGGGTTTCCTTTGTGAAAACAAGGAACCCGACAGAAATATCGATAGATTTCTGTCTAGCATTCTTCATATTCCTACACGAACAAGGCCTGGCTTCTACTACGATTACCTTGTGTAAGTCGGCCCTGACTAGACGACTTCTGTACGCCTTTGAATGGACCAGTTTATTGAAATCTTTAATAAGATCCCAAAAGCATGCGCTAGACTCAAGCCAGCAATCCCCCCAAAGTCCATCACGTGGTCTTTGGACAAAGTCTTGCACCATGCTTCGAACCTAAACAATGAGAACTGTACTCTAAAGGATCTAACACAGAAAGTCATTTTTCTGTTTGCAGAGCGGATCCTGACCGTACACCCGCAGGTCACGATCCAAGGAAAGTTGCTTCTTCGTTGAACTTCTTTCAACATATGGGCTTGAAAGACTCCGCTCATACACTGGGTGGAGATCATCCAGGGTCTTCTACAAACACTATGCGAAGCAAGTACATGATATAAAACATTTTATGGTGGCGGTGGGTAGTGTTATAAAACCTGTCATCTAGTGCTGCGATGAACAGATAACTGTTTTGGGACTTTACAGTGCATCGGGTGCATGGGTACACTTACCTTCCAGTGCAAATCACATCGATGATCAACACACTGTTCCATATACGTGCATATCTGACCAATAACACCAGTGCCGAGTGAACGTTTGCGTCACAGTGTTTATGCATTCCCAAAATCTGTACAAGTCAGACAGATTTGGTTTCACATCTCCATTGAGTGGCCTTATTCCAATAATGAAATTAGATATTTTTTCCTACAAGAGAAAATATGGACCCTGATGTGTTTTAATGCTGGATCAGATTCATACTCGATTGTAACTACATTTGATAATCTAGTTGCAAAGTAAAAATACTAGAAGTATTTGTGTGTTGTTACTGCTATCTCAGTTACAGACAAATAAAACATGCTAGAGTTTTAGTTAGGCCCTAGAAGGGGCCAGAACTTGAAATCAGGATACAGATTTCAAAGGTAAGTGAAAGGTAATCTCTAAAGTTTTACCTTCCGTACCTACGGAAATTCAAACCTTGAATCCTTATTGTCGATGTCGACATTTTCCCTGCAGGGGGCAGGAAGCCAGTTCCAGGCTTAGTGAAAATGACAGTCAACTGGAATTTCACATACAGGTCTAGCAGACCAGATAATGAAATCCATTCAAGGTAGAAGGCACATACACAAACCCACAGCTATAGTAATTTCAAGTTAATTCTTTAGTATGCTTCAATCAGGACGACATGGCCTGAGCCCAAAAAACGGATTTTGAGCAAAGCAAAAAATCTATTTTTAGGTGAGAGTGCCATGTCTCCCTGATGGACCCACCCTTTTGCTGACCTCTCCCAAAATTACTCTATCTGTGGCCGTTTCTGCTTAATGACAAGAAAAGGAATGGCGTCGTAGTAGTAATAGGGAAGGAGGTCCACCAGGTACCTAGATCAACACCCCCTTCTTTCGCCACTCTTCCCCCTTACATCAAAGAGTTAAATCTATTTGGGGTGAAGACTGCTATGTGTTGTATCTAAAAATCCATCCCCTGATACTATGCGATATCCTTAATTGGATACTCACGCCAGGAGTTAGAATCCTGGAGACCTTCGGTTTATTTCTCTGGGAATATCACTGTAGTAAATATCCCTTAGAAGACTACCTAAAGGAACCCTTCCATCAGGACAACATGGCCTGAGCCCAAATATAAATTTTACGCTTTGGTCAAAATCCGTTAATTGAATAAACATGAGTAAGGCTAAAAATAAGTTTATTCAAATATAATAACTATTTAGTATCTTTAGATTCCACCAAAAAGCAGTATAATTCACTACAACATATATATTATTTGATAACTATACAGAAAGGGGGCGTGGCAGGTGTAAACATCACGTGGCCTAACGTCATGGTCGATACACATCATTTTGTGCCTAGTTGCAAGGTCTTAATTTCCGTTTGCACTATACCCACAAAATTGAGAGACATTTCTCGATATAAAGCAAGACAATAATGCGGGGTAGATGCTTGAATCAATTTTTCTTAATTAGGTGGGTGTCCCAAACTCTGGTGGTTTCATTTCACATGAATCAGAGGCCTAATTCATTAGTTATATTAAGAAATGAGGGTGTTTTGGGCTTAAAAATAGATAGTAGGTGTTAGAAAATGATTCAGCTGTAAAAGAAAATAGATGAGTGTTAACGTGATTTATGATACTCGTCCTTATCTACAGGACGAGAGCGCCATTATTACTTTATTATATGATGAAGTAATGAGGAGCGTGGAATGTAAGCTCCATGAGTAGGTAGAAATCTGTTAGTGTATGATAATCACCAGTTCTGAAAAAAAAAAATTTAATATTCGATATATGTTCGCTAATCCATTGCTAAATAATTCATACATCTTTCTGATACTAACTCCATTCAAAAACAAGAAATTAGCTGTAATAGGATCTTTAATAGTTACTAAGTAGCAACTTGAACGCAAACACATAGAAGTGATATAAAGATAACACTAACTGAATTAAACTATGGAAAAAGATCATCAAAACCAGTGAATTACTTACAGTTCGGAATGACCTTGTTGGTTGGGACCCAGTTGTCTCGAGAAGCACACGTTACTTCTTGACAGTCAGCGAGGACTCTTGTTTCGTTCAGTTTATACCAGCCTTTTGGGCGAGTGTTTTGATTATAGCCATAATAATAATATTCAAAATAGTTATAATTATAGTCTGGGAAAACAGAATCGACGTCCGGATTCACACAACCTGCCGATGAAATAATCTTTAATCAAATCTCATTGAGCAAATATTGAACCAAAATAGTTATCACATAACACACACACACACACACACACACACACACACACACACACACACACACATATATATATATATATATATATATATATATATATATATATATATATATATATATATATATATATATATATATATATATATAACACACGTGAAAGGAACAATATCACAAAAATTTTACTTTTGATCTTCCTCAAATATGTTTAACCATACTGTTTAAAGTTTGCATTTATATCATGATTATTTCTGAAAAAAAATAATCATAAGTTACGATTACTTTCGTAATAAGTAGAACACAAATATCAAGAAACATTTCTGCTATTCATGATAATGTATTATTTGTTGGACGGGAAGTAAATAATTCTAGGAGTGTTTATAAGTGTCCCTATGGTAAAGTTGGTGACACAAAACCTTTAAAGATTTGCATTTTTTAGTCACAATTATCATTGATATTGCTATTAGTATTTTTACTTGTTTGTTTGTATATAATTTACATCACTCTGACCAGTAAAGTAATAAATCAGTATCAATATAATTCTGAAGAGCAGCATGTGCGGGGAGCAGTCAATATATTGATGACGAAATATATATGATTAGAAAAAAACCTATAAAATAAAATGTTTCGAAATTCTAATGCTGAATACATTTAGAAGAGCTAAATAAAAGTCTGTGTAATAACACCAAACACCACAGAAAACAGAATACTAACTCGTAATGCAATAGGACAAGAAAGATTTTTTAAACTTTGTTCAAGATTTTGTGGCTAATGAGATATGAGGACATTAGCAAAAAAAAAAAAAAAAAAAAAAAAAGTAATAATAATGATAATATAATGAATACTTCAGACACTATCATAGGATATTTAGATCCTATGTTGGTGAAACTGGAAAAGCACTGCAAAAGATAATAGAACTGTGTGTGTATATATATATATATATATATATATATATATATATATATATATATATATATATATATATATATATATATATATATATATATATATATGTGTGTGTGTGTGTGTGTGTATGTGTGTGTTTGTGTGTGAGTATGTATATATAGAGAAGGAGGACTCTGAGAAATATAAGAAGCTATAAAGGTGCAGATATTGGTAGTGATCACCAGCACCTCATTGCCACACTGAAATTAAAACTGAAAGCACCCAACAGAAAAATAGATAGAATACCTAGGTTTGATACAACTAAGCTTCTAGAGGAAGAGCACAGAGAAACATTTAAAATTGAATGCAGGAATTGATTTGAGGTCTTAGACTTTAAGAGACGAAGAATAGTCAATCAATGAAGAATGGTGTGATATTAAGAACATATATCAGTCAGTTGGTAGTGAAATCTTGGGACAAACAGTTACAAGGAGAAACCCATGGATATTGAATGATACTTGGGATACTATAAAAAGGAGACAAAGATAGATATTGATTATTGAAAGTTTTCGAGGAAGTAATGAAAACTACAAGGTAGAGCATGGTAAATATTCCAGTTTTGACCGCGAGGTCAAAAGAAAAGCCAGGAATGACTTGAGAGAGTATTTAGACAGTAAAGAAGACGAGGCCAACAAAGCTATGAATTCAGGAAGTGGCTATGGTGTGAGAAGTGCTCAAAGAATTATTAATGAAATCTCAACTGGGCCAAAGAAGAAGAAGCATATACCTATCAAAAATAGAGAAGGCTCTGTTGTAGCAACAGAAGATGAAGAAAGACAACGTTGGATGGAACACTTTAGTGAAGTTATGAATAGGACATATGAAGGAAATAATTTGATTGGTATACCTGAAGCTGATGAAGACCTTGATGTGCCCATGAATGAATTCAGTGTGTTTGAAGTCGAAGCTATCCTAAAAAAACTAGAGATGGAAAGCCCCTGGATATGATGGAATAACTGCCCAGAGGATATTGGCCGAAAATGAAGTGACTCCCAGAGTACTTACAAGATTACTTTGTAGAATGTGGTATGAAGAGGCAAAGCCTGATGAATGGGAGTAGGAGTGTTGGTGAAAATAGCTAAAAAGTGAGACCTGGCTTATTGCAATAATTACAGAGGCAAAACACTTACGTCAATTGTTATGAAAATATATAGTATGCTTATTCTACCCTGGATAGGTACGATGGGTCGTTTGCGACCCCGAGCGTCAAAAAAAAACAGGTTTTTCTCACGTGACTCACCCCCGTGACTGAATTTGTGGGTGATCGACCTGCAGGAGGTGTCTCCCCTACATGCTCTAGTAGTGTCCAGATGTGCATTGCTGTAGCTGTACTCCTTCTCCGATTTCTGAGACGCGTCGGGGTCGTTCGCGACCGAGTTTACCCTTCTAAGGTAGTTTGCATAATTATCAAAGGTATTACGTATTATGAAATTGTCGTAGAATGGTGCAACTTGTATAGGTTATCAGTTGTGGAAAGTCTTGGTGGATTGTTTGGCTACCATGTGCATGATTTTTTTTTTAGTTAAAATGTCGTTCATCACCACGAGGACCATTTTACCGCGAGTGCCCCTTTTTCATTTTTTTTCATTTTTTTGCCAAGTCATTTTTCCGTAAGATATTGCCAAATAGGGTTGTAAAACTTTTGCTTGTTTAGTGTTGGAAAGTGTGTCTAGATGATCTGGCTACCCATGCATGACTTTGTTTTTGTCAGATACGACGTAGTTATTGGTATATTGGGTATTTAACTGCGGTTACCAATTTCTGTTTTTTTTCAATATTTGTAAAAATTACTACGTAGTAAGGAATTGCCGTATATTATTGATTTTTTTTTCATGTTTATGTGTTAGAAAGTGTGCCTTGATGGTTGGGCTAACACGTGCATGTCTTTTTTTTTTTATCTGAGATGCCATATATTAGAATGTCGGGCATTTTACCGCGAGTGTCCCTTTTTCATTTTTTTTCATTTTTTTGCCAAGTCATTTTTCCGTAAGATATTGCGAAATAGTGTCGTAAAACTTTTGCTTTTTTAGTGTTGGAAAGTGTGTCTAGATGATCTGGCTACCCATGCGTGATTTTGTTTTTGTCAGATACGACGTAGTTATTGGTATATTGGGTATTTAACTGCGGTTGCCAATTTCTGTTTTTTTTTCAATATTTGTAAAAATTTACTACGTAGTAAGGAATTGCCGTATATTATTGATTTTTTTTTCATGTTTATGTGTTAGAAACTGTGCCTTGATGGTTGGGCTAACACGTGCATGTCTTTTTTTTTTTATCTGAGATGCCGTATATTAGAATGTTGGGCATTTTTCCGCGAGTGCCCCTTTTTATTTGTTTTGCATTTTTTTGCTTAGTCATGTTACCGTAAGGAATTGGCAAGTAGTGTCGCAAAACTTATATTTTTATAGTGTTTGAAAGTGTTTCTAGATGATCTGGCTACCCATGCCTATTTTTTTTTTAGCCAGATATGGCGTATATATAAGTATGTGTTCGATTTTCCTGTGATTGCCATTTTTTCGTTTTTTCCCATTTCTTTCAAAATTACTACGTACTAAGGAACTATCACAGAGTAATATTTCATTTATATGTTTATTTGTCGGAAAATGTGCCTTGATGGTTTGCCTAGCACGTGGCTGAAATTTTTTTCTTCTGAAATGCCGTATATTAGAATGGCCATTTTTCCACGAGTGCCCCTTTTTATTTGTTTTGCATTTTTTTGCTTAGTCATGTTACCGTAAGGAATTGGCAAGTAGTGTCGCAAAACTTATAATTTTATAGTGTTGGAAAGTGTTTCTAGATGATCTGGCTACCCATGCCTATCTTCTTTTTTTAGCCAGATATGGCGTATATATAGGTATGTGTTCGATTTTCCTGTGATTGCCATTTTTTCGTTTTTTCCCATTTCTTTCAAAATTACTACGTACTAAGGAACTATCACAGAGTAATTATTCATTTAGATGTTTATTTGTCGGAAAATGTGCCTTGATGGTTTGCCTAGCACGTGGCTGAATTTTATTTTTCTGAAATGCCGTATATTAGAATGTTAGCCATTTTTCCGCGAGTGCCCCTTTTTATTTGTTTTGCATTTTTTTGCTTAGTCATGTTACCGTAAGGAATTGGCAAGTAGTGTCGCAAAACTTATATTTTTATAGTGTTGGAAAGTGTTTCTAGATGATCTGGCTACCCATGCCTATCTTTTTTTTAGCCAGATATGGCGTATATATAGGTATGTGTTCGATTTTCCGGTGATTGCCATTTTTTCGTTTTTTCCCAATTCTTTCAAAATTACTACGTACTAAGGAACTATCACAGAGTAATGATTCCTCTAGATGTTTATTTGTCGGAAAATTTTGTTTACTTTTTTTTTTGATTGAATATCATCAAATTTTTTTAGCTAAAATATTATATTGTTTTACATTTTTTTTTTCGATTTTATTTCCCTTCAAAAAAAATTTTTTGGGTCAGAATTTTAATTTTATAGTCGTAAAATAATCGTCAATTATCCAGCAACCCACCATACAATTTTTATGCATATCCAATAATAATTAGATTAGTAAATAACACCTTGAAATTGACATACCCTTCCTACATTTCAAGTGGCAGATTAGGGAGTCTGAGTCAGTGTGGTTGGCGGCCATTTTGTGGACATATCCGAAGCGTAAGCTGCCCTATCTATATATATTCTTGTTCCCTATAGAATTTGTGATATTTTGGTATATTTTTACCTGCATAAATATCATATTATATATTAAATATATGTATTTTTTTACGAAATTTCTAAGTACTCAAAAAATTACCTTTAGATATGGCCCCTGATATAAATGTAATTTACAAAATAATGAAGATTTTTTTTACATATTTCTATTTTAGGATAACATATGTTTATTCCCTAAAAAAATTAGCCACTTCCTATTTCATTTTGGTACCCAAAAAAATTCATGAAATTTGGACAAATTTTTTTGGCCAAAAAAAGTTACCCTTTTTTTCTCATTTCAGATCTTCACCTCCATGGGTCTGACTTCATCCAAAATACATCAAGATGTGTCTTAAACATTCTAGAATCAATTCCTAAAAGGAATTGTGTATATATGTATAAACTTTTTTTTTTTATGAATTTTTATGTCAGGTCTTTTTTTTTCTACTTAATTTTTTAAAATATTTATAATAAATAGTTTTTCTGCAGATGAGTAGTATTTATCTTTACAGTTGTTTTAAGCATTCATTGAAGTTTATTTTGGCAAAAGAAAAAAGGAGGTTACTGCAAAAACTGATTTTTCAAGAATTTTTTTTTGGCGTCGGGGTCGTTCGCGTCCGAGTATACCCTTAAAGGGGTGTCCGAGGAGCGTACCTATCCAGGGTTAAGAGACTGGAGAGAAAGATTGATGAAAAGCTGAGAGATGAACAAGCAGGATTTAGAAAAGGTAAAAGTTGCACTGATCAAATTTAAATTTTGAGACGTTGTACAGTAATGCATAGAATATAGAAATCCCCTTTTGATGGTATTTGTGGACTATGAAAAAGCCTTTGATAGTGTGCACCGGCCAATTTTGTGGAGAATCCTGAGTTATTATGGAATTCCTCTTAAATATGTAAATTTGATTAAGTCTGTTCATGAGCATAGCAAGTGCAAAGTTAATGTTAATGGAGTCATATCAAGTGAGTTTCCAGTGAACAGCGGACTACTCCAACCGAATGTGTTGTCACCTATGTTGTTTATCCTCCTTATGGACTTTGTAATGTGTAGAACAGTCAGAGATGGTGGAGAAGGACTGGATTGGTGATAGGAATTTAGCAAACCTAGAGTATGCTGATGATGCTGTCCTTCATAGCAGAACACCACAGGATTTACAATGCTTACTTACCAGAATGCACGAAATATCTCACGAGGTGGGGCTGAAGATAAACAGAAGAAAGACAGAGATGATGAGAACGGATTATGCAATGGAAGATGAAATATCATTGGAAGGAGGAAGGATTAATGAGGTAGAATTATTTAAGTATTTAGGAACAATGATCTCCAATACAGGGTCTTTAGAATTAGTTTAGTGAAAGATTGAAAAAAAGCAAATCAGACAATGGCTAGGTTAAGTAAAATTTGTAAATCAAATCGCTTAAAATTTCATATAAAACTCAGACTATGAATCAGTTTAGTGAGATCGGTGCTACTCTATGAAAATGAGCCATGGTATGACAATGAAACAATCTCCAATAGATTTAGTAGATTTGAGAATGAAGCCCTCAGAAGGATATTGGGAGTTAAAGGGCAGGACAGGATTAGAAATGAAACTATAAGAGAGACTACTCAAGTACCATATGTGGATGAGATCATGATGAGGGGTAGATGGAGATGGTTTGGGCATGCTCTTCGCACTCCCCAAGAGAGATTAGTTCACCAAACGTTTAACTGGGCTCCACAAGGCACGAAAAGAATTGGAAGACCCAGGCCTACATGGCTTAGGACTATAAAGCGTGAAGTAGGAGATGATGAATGGAGAAGCATTGAATTAAAAGCTCAAGACAGAGACGACTGGCGAAATCTAACCGAGGCCCTTTGCGTACATAGGCGTAGGAGGAGATGATATATATATATATATATATATATATATATATATATATATATATATATATATATATATATATATATATATATATATATACAGTATATACAGTATATAATTACTAGCCAAGCTACAAACCTAGTTGGAAAAGCAAGATGCTATAAGCCTAAGGGTTCCAACAGGGAAAAATGTATTTAACTTGCATGACAGTTATATTGCCTGAAGCTTTAGTGCGGTGTTTTGATAAAAAGCTAACGCCCGAAAGTACGGAACTAGATGTGTATAAACAGATAAAAAAACACATGTCTAAGTGTACTGACCTTGATCTCTTCCTTACTAAAGTTTTTGCGAAAAATGAAACTAAGCCACAACAAGTTAACGTAGTTAATCATAATCAAGCTGCGGGGATGACTTGTTACAATTGCAAACGTCCAGGTCACATGATTGCAGACAGCAGGACGCGGTTTTGTTCAATTCATAACAGTTCAACCCATTCATATAATCGATGCTTCTCACGTAATCAATAGCAGAATCCTAGAAACACGCAAACAGTTGCCAATGGAAATAAAAAGAAGAATCCTCAGTACTTTAAAAAGAAGCAGGCAAACAACAATGCCGTTCAAAATCAGAAACAAACAAATAGTGCTTCAAGTAACTCTGTTCCTGGGCTGCCTAGCCAGAACTCGCAAGGTCAGACAAATTTTCCGAGTGTGCAAAGCAAAGCAAATACCACGTAGTTAACTCCATTGGGGGAGAGAATGATGTTGGGTCATTCATTTCAACATCTTTTGTATCAAATAATCAATTCAATAACTTACCAGATCATTGTGAGGCAATAGATTTTCCTATGAAACACACGGCCAAATCCAATAAATTAGTGCAGGTTCCCCTAGATTTGCAACAAATTCACGCAAGAATGAGCCAAAACGAGTTACGGCCAACATTATACGCTGTCAATTTAGAACACCGATACTTCACATTATTTTTTTAATCTGGTAGTCCACGTAATATCATGGATTTGAGGACTCACCACTTGTTATTTTCGAACTTCCCTATAGAGAAGTGCGGAGTAAGGCTCTCGGGTATAGGAAATAATGAATTAAATGTAATAGGAGTAACTCATGTTCAGTACAAGGTCGGTAAGCGCACGTTTGCCGATACCTTTATCGTTGTACAAAACATTGATATGTATCCAGCTGTAATTATAGGATACCCGTCTATGGGCACTCAAAACATTACCTTAGCCCCTGCCAAACACGCCGTGTATATCAAAGGAAAATTCTATAAGTCTTCTAATACCTTAAAATCAGTTTTGGATAAAAAGGAGATGACAAATAAAACAGTAACGTACGTTGAAGAATCAATCACTTGTCTCATGAATCAAGAAATAATATATGCGACCCAACAGAATTCTCGTTCACCCGTAATATCAGCTTGCACGCAATTTATCGAGCCGAACGTAACTTCGAATATATTAGTGCGAGTAAAGAAAACTTTGCCGGGATCTGAAATATTAATCCTTTCCGACACCTGTAAACTAACGGATTGTCCGTCACACAAGCCATTTATACAGTCGGCTCACAACAACAATGTAACATTGAAGTCTGTAATCATTTAAATACCACTTTAGTAATTCACAAAAATCAACATATCTTGGATGTGGAAGTTTATAAACATCGCATTCTTACCGTCGCTGAAATCAATCCCGCTCCAACAGTTGCGGATGAATCCCTTTTGCAATCTATAAAAAATAAAATCAATAAAGACATTCAAGAAGAGGAAATTCAGCAGAATTTTTTTGATCTTTTAACTAAATATCATGATGTTTTCTCCACTACAGATGGATCCTTAGGTAAAATGGATGCCATAGAACACCAAATAAGGTTAAAAGACAAGCAGAAAGTTATCTATGTACCTTCGTACAGACTCCCTATGAAATTCCAGAATGAGATAAATGATGAAATAGGTAAAATGCTAGAAGAAGGAGTCATTAGGAAATTGAACAGCCCTTATAATTTTCTGTTAATAGTTGTACCGAAAAAAGATCGAACTTGGCGTATCTGCGTAGACTTCCGTCGCTTAAATGAGGAAATGATCCCTGATCGATTCCCAGTGCCATGTACTGACGATATTTTGTCTTTGCTAGGTCAGAATAAATATTTTACCAGTTTGGACTTACTTAAAGGCTTTCACCAGATACCATTAGAAGAAGATATTATCCCATACACTGCCTTCAACAAAGCCAGGGGACATTATGAATTTTTGCGTATGCCTTTTGGTTTACGTTGTGCTCCCATAACATTTACTAGAATGATCAACATAGTGTTTGGAGACTTGTTAGGGGCCATATTGCATGCCTATATGGACGATCTTGTAATCTTTTCTAATAACTTAGAAGAACATCTACGTAAACTGGAGCTAGTGCTACAGAGACTAAGACAGCATAATTTAAGGGTAAAGATTAGTAAGTGTGAATTCTTTAAAACAGAATTAGTCTATTTAGGTTTCACGGTATCTAGTCAAGGTCTTAAAGTAGTCCACGATAAGGTGTCAGCTATCCGCAACTTTCCGATACCTACTAATGTCAAGGAAATACAGCAATTTCTGGGGTGTAGTGGGTATTACAGGCGTTTTATACGCAATTATTCAATAATAGCCGCTCCCCTAACCGATCTTACAAAGAAGGGCGTAGATTTCATATGGTCTGAGCAGCACCAACAGGCATTTGATACCTTGAAAGATGAACTGTGTAGTTCTCCTATCTTAAAATTTCCTGACTTCGGTAAGGAATTCTTCATTACAACAGACGCCTCAGACCTAGGAGTAGGTGGGGTATTGCTTCAGCAATATGACAAACAGTTTTTCCCGATAGCTTTTTATTCACGTAAACTGAGACCTTCCGAAAGTAAATATGCAGTAATAGACAAGGAAGGGCTAGCTATTGTTAATTCACTAGTGCATTTTAAGTTCATAATATACGGTTATCCCGTCAAGGTTTTCACTGATCATAAGTCCCTAACAGACTTCTTTAAAGGCTTTAGTCACATCCCTAAACGAACTCGGTGGCATATGATCATCCAAGACTTTGGCGCGAGGACCTGGGAAAGCAAATATCATTGCTGACGCATTATCACGCAACCCCGCGTTATCTTGTATGGAGCCATTATCTGAATTAATAGATATATCAACATACATCCATGCCTATTGTTAAAACTGTAACTGAACAGGAAGATCTGGGCTGAAGCGCTGAACTAATACAGACTGAAAAAAGAAAAGATCAGCAATTAGAAAAAAATCATAAATGCTTTGAACGGAAATCCCGAGGAAAAGGTGTATATAAAGTATACACAGCAGAATTATATAATCAAAGATAATATTCTGTGTAGATCCGTGACAAGGAAAACCCGCAATACACCACAAGTGACTAACGACCAGGTAGTGGTACCAATCTCACTTATACCCACTGTCCTAAATTGGTTGCATGCAAATCCATTGCATGGCCACCCGGGGTTCTCCATAATGTCACAGAAAGCCAAATCATTATTTTATTGGCATATGATGCTTACAGATATAAAAAAGCACATAGCTAATTGTCGCACTTGTCAGGAAAACAAAGGGCACACGAAGACACCTGTCAGCCTAGGGGCTTATCACGTGCCCAATCAACCCTTTGAAAGAGTACACTTAGATTTATTAACAGGGTTTTACGAGTCAGACAGAGGAAATAAGCACCTCTCAGTAATTATAGATGCTTTGACTCGATATACAGAACTGTTAGCGCTTAAAACTAAAACCGCGATCGAATGCGCTAGGAAGTTTTACGAGTGCTACATTTGTAAACATGGAATCCCACACATGATAATCTCTGACTTGGGTGGAGAATTCAATAATCATTTCCTTAACTCGTTGAGTGAATTCCTTTGTATAAAGAAAATCAATACCATGATCTATCACCCAGAGTCGAATGGGCTAGTGGAAAGAGCGAATCGTAAGGCTTTAAACATATTAAGAGTTACACTAGGGGGATCAGACCCCAACTGGGATATTGCCATACCTGCGATACTAAGCACTCTGAATCACTCATATCATGTATCTATTAAAATGTCGCCGCACGAGGCACTGTACTGTACCCCAGCTAGAACGCCTTTCCATGTATTAACGCCTACAACCACTTTATCAATTCCTCTAAAGGATGTTATGAATGCAAGCATAAGTCGATACAATATCCTTCGAAAGAATCTAGAAGAATCACAAATCATAATGAAAAGGAATCATGATAAAATAGCGAAGCCAACTAAAACATATACCGTGGGTGATAAGCTATAGATAAAAGTATATGTATGCAAAGGACTCAATTACAAACTGACACCTAAGTTTGAAGGCCCGTTTAACATTTTAGAAACATTAACGGCCAATAGATTTAGAGTTCAAAACGTATCCCAACCCACTGATGAGAGAATCGTACCATTGGCTCACATAAGAAATTAAAAAAAGGGAGAAGGAAGTGAGGGAAATTTTTATTTTATCTATGTAAACATTTTTTTTCTTAAAACAGGAGTAAATACATGTATTTTACTCATTGTAGGTTTCCAAAATGAAGCTTTTATTGTTAGGAGTGATACTGTTCGTTCAGACTTTTTTTTCGTGTGGGAAGAGCCCTAAAACTAAAATTATAGATTTTAAATATGGCACTATTGTAGAGAGAACAGAAGACGTTTTCATTACCGCAAGCAATATAGTTATAGAAGTAGATATGCAAGCGATTTTCCTCCCAGAGGATGACGTCATTAACTTAAAGAGCGACCTGTCGAGGTTCGCTGTTTCGTTAAATGAAATGCACCAACGTCATTTTCCTTTTAATACAGAGAGTTCACTTGCATCAACATTAAGCGTCGCGGAAATGTTATCATACGACTTGCAAAATAAAACCGACGAGGCAGAAGCTCTGGCTCGCGATCTACTGATGTGGACTGTGCGACACAATAACCTTGAAAGACGTAACCCGATTATTTTTGTTGCACTAAACATCTTTGGATCTGTTGCAAGTTTAGGCTTAGGAATTTCAAATCGTCTTAAAATTAATGGTCAGAATAAGAGAATTGAGTTTATGCAACATGAAAACGAACTAGTTTTGTCAGAACTGCGTAACCAATTATCATCAATTAATAAAATAATGAGTTTGGTGAACGAATATTCTAGTAATATCGGTCAGATTATCGAAGCACAAAACTTGCTGGAAAGGTTAACGTATTATAAATCAAAAGTAGATCATATCCCTACTAAAATTTCACATGTGGAAGCTATTACGTTAGCAGCTAAGGGTGTTTTATCACCACATCTTTTGCCTATTAAAGACCTAACGTTAACTTTGGAGAACGGACGGGAGAAAATGGGATATGTTCCTTTGTTAGACGCCCATAAGATAGAATTTTATTATAGTTTAATATCAGTAAGCCTTGAAAATTACAAGATCATGATTACAATTCCCTTTGATTCTTCTGATGCCTGGCAAGCATACAAAATAGCACCATTCCCAACTTTCATGACGAATAACTCAAGTCCAGTAATATCCAGTTTGACAGGACACGTATTGATTTCCCCTGATAGGGAAACATATACAGTCATTAGAGACTTAGATAAATTAACTCACTGTTCAGAAGCAATGAATAATAAAGTATGTACAGCTGACTCCTTGGAATTCCATCATATACCAATGGATTCATGCGAGTTAGGTATAGTGCTAAACGGTTCTCTCTCCCATACACACGAAGATTGTCTGAAAAAAATTTATCCTTTTGACGATAATAAGTTCAATTACAGATTGAACAACGGCTCGTGGATGCGATACGACAAGGCCGGCTTCAAGGTATCATGCCCGGACGGATCCACGACCCACTCCCAGGTCTTCGTTGCAGTTGACGGTTACATCGGGACGTCCACGAACTACACGGTCCAAGGAGTTAACACTATCTTCAGGGAACGGACCTACTTCGCTAAATTCACGTGGACCACTACAACCCCATCCTTACCTTTCCCATACAATGCACAGGTGGCTAATCGGTTGACGCAACTAGGCGAGATGGACCACCCGTCACAGACTCATGCAGGGGGGAATCTACGTTTCTACGTGTCGCTGGCATCAATCAGTGTTACGGTGGTGATTCTTATCGCCGTTAACATCATTGCTTGGCGTAGATTGAGGCAAAAACAGGTGGATCTCCAGAGGAACGTTTTGCCACGTCCAGACAACACACCTATTGCCTTGGAAGCATTTACATTTCGAGCCGTTTGAAATTGGCCATTTCACTTGACTCGGGGGGAAAATTGTCTGGAATTGAGAAGTGTGTGAAAAGCGGTCAGCACGCTGGTAATATGTAGTTGAAGAGACTCCAGGACATTGCATTTAAAAACTATCTTTTGGGCACCTAATAGAATATTGTAGCCCTATATATTAAAAAAGTATCTTTTGGGCACCTAATAAAATATTTAAGCCCTATATATATATATATATATATATATATATATATATATATATATATATATATATATATATATATATATATATATATATATATATATATATATATATATATATATATATATATATGAAACCGTGGTGCGTGTACGTACCAGGAATCTATATCTTGTGCACAATCATATCAATTTTAATGTATCTATATCTTTACCAAGTTAACAAATATTCGTAATCAGTTACTAATGAACAATCATATCAATTTTAATGTATCTATATCTTTACCAAGGTAACAAATATTCTTAATCAGTTACTAATGAACAATCATATCAATTATAATATATATATATATATATATATATATATATATATATATATATATATATATATATATATATATATATATATATATCTTTATCAAAGTAACAAATATTCTTAAACAGTTACCCATGATCATGTTTAAATTATATATCTCCACAGGGTATCAACTATTTTTTAACAAGTTACCAATTCATGTATACATGTTCAATTTTTTTTTGTGGTACCTCATAATCATTTACTGTACTAGCATTATATCATATATAGCATACTGTACATGGATCAGTATTTTCTATGCATTTTTCTTTATTTATGACTATGTCTGTTAGCTATGTATTTTTTTTACATATACTTTTTGCATATTCTTCCTTAATCACTTGTTTATGGTTATGACTAAATATGTATCCAGTCACACTCCTAGGAAACACATTTTAACATAACTTTTGATGTTCAATGCTTGAATGGTAGCTGTCCGAGCTGATGTAGTGAATTACATTTTTATATACAGATAAATTCCATATCTGTATATAAACCCATGACCCAAAGGGTCATTGGCGAATTAGGAGTGTAACAACAGTGCCATAACAGGATGTGAAACTAGACCATGATATGCAATGATTGCAGTAGCCTGGAATGCATTGCATGAATAAACATCTATGTGTGTCTTGTAAACATGTCACAACGCCTCCCGTGGGAAGCAGTTGACCTATTGAGCCCTACCGGAATCGTCTGACTTCCGGCCATAAGGCTACGTGATCATTTCATTTTGTTAATATATCAAATGCTGAGATAGCGAGTGTTACGCTATCGACTCGAGCCTCTTGTAAATCAGTTCTATTCATCTTGTCATACTGAATAGTCATCCGACCAAACCATCCCATACTCCAGTGATGGAGCTATCAATAAATTGTTTAAAGTTAACCTAAAACTTTGGACTTATTCTAAGAAGAAACCTACAAGTCTAATATTTCTATATCACATTGAAGAGTCATGAGGATGGAACCACAATGTGTACGTACAACATTTGTACACTAACATATATGATTACAGTAATAGTTGTAAAAGATTTAATGTAACTTTGCCCGTGAGTTTTGTCAGGCTAGGTATGGTGATAGCAAGAGAGTTTGGGATAGAGAATTAGGAGATTATGACTATGTAGGGTTTGTAATGTATAGAGGGGAAGTCCAGTATAAAAGTGTGAAGAGTAGAATAAATGAAAAGGCGAAGTATTTGAACGGAAGTGTTGAGTACAGGCGTAGAAAAGAGTTTTATGAGGCATGAATAAATGTGGGTAAATCCTTATCTATAGATGTGTGTCGTTTTGAAACTTTAGCAAGAAAGAAGTATGGTGATGAAGAGATATATGATAATTAAGATCTGGTGGTACGGCTTTAATCTATAGGTATGAGGGTGTTAATATGAAACGGAAGAAGAAAATGGAGTGAACAATAGAGATTGACAATGGAAGGTGAGTTTTGAGAATTATGATTTTGATAGGTGTATGAAAGAAAAATCAAGTGTGAGAACTAGAGTAGACGAAAATGTGCCAGAAATCAGGAGTTTTGGATTGGCCACTTTTAGAGGGTAATGAGGATATTAGATAGTGTATTAGACAGGGGCATTAGGGCGACAATATAGCTGGTTCCTCATGTAAGAGCAAATGGAATATCTAGACAAGAAAATTGGCTATGGAGAGAGAGAGAGAGAGAGAGGAGAGAGAGAGAGAGAGAGAGAGAGAGAGAGAGAGAGAGAGAGAGAGAGAGAGAGAGAGGCTGCTAGTGCTCAATAAGGTAGGTCAGGTAGTTGAGCCCGTGAGAAGTGTTGTAGCAGTGGGGAAGTAGGACATAAGTAGAATTAGTGTAGGTGGACATTAGGTCATGTTTCCAGGATGAAGAGATTGGGCATGTTATTAGTGATCGTAAACCGAAGAAAGTGATTTAGTGACATTGTTGTGATATGACTCGGTATATAGTGTTATGTATTATTGTAATAATGTACTGTATTACCTCAAATGTTATGTGTATCGAGCGCAACATTGCATCATATTGCATTGATAAAACATGATATAAATTGTACATAACTGAAATGATGTATTTTGATATTAGGGTTCAAGCATTTATCAATTACCTCAAAGATAGGATGTGATTCTTTTTACTTTTGTACTGCAATAGGATTTAAGTCTTTTGAGAGCGATGCTCTTATGTTCGATCTAAGGTTTTGGTTTTTGAGATTGTTTATGAGACGCTCGACGCTCAGTTTGGAGTTGGTTGTTAGAAGCCCAAAATTTACAGAGCAATGTAGTCACAAGTCCATTAAATGTATTTTAAGAATACCAACGTATCATTAAACCCCACCGAGAAAAATTGGCGACATCGGAAGGGACAAACAACATCACTAATTCATGGATAGTTACTAATAATTATTCACTCATTTACAGGTGAGTAATATGCTGAAATCACCAGGCGTTTTGCAACCAACCTAATATTGGCAACATTGGGAGGGACAAACATCACTAATTCATGGATAATTACTAATAATTATTCACTCATTTACAGGTGAGTAATATGCTGAAATCACCAGACGTTTTGCAACCAACCTAATATTGGCGACGACTGGAGAACGAATACACGCAGAGATCATAGAGAAGCAGAAGAAAAATTTAGTGCAAGAGAAGCAGAAGAAAAAGCCCAATGAGGATCCCCCATGCAGCCGGAAGAATTTTATCAAACACAAGCAAACAAAACAAGAAAACAAAGTGATTTTTAAAGTTGGGTAGGATACAATAAAGGTAGGAAGTTACAAGATGATTTTAGAACAGTAGCCTAACCTAATTAAGGTAAGCAGTCAAAATGCCTTTTGACATTGAACATCCTGAACGATTTAGCATCACAGCTGAACCCAATTCTGTTGCAACACGATGGCAACAGTGGTGTGAGGAATTTAAGATTTATTTAGAAGCATTGGGGAATATGAAGGATGCCCAAAAGAAGGCATTGTTACTTCATACAGCAGGTAGAGAAGTTCGGGAAGTGTTTAAGACATTGCAGCCTACAGATGACACAAGAGAAGCTGCAATTAAGGCTCTTACCACATATTTTGCTCCTCAGGTCATTAAATTTTTTTAAAGGTATCAATTTACAGCACAGGCATATCAGAAAGAAAATGAAGGCTTAGATGCATTTGTGACTAGACTAAAGAATTTAGCTGTTTCATGTGAATTTCTAGAGTTAGAAAATATTATCATAGATCAAGTTATTGTACATTGCACATCCCAAGTGCTAAGAAGAAAATTATTGCAAGATAAAGATTTAACATTAGAAAAGGTATTGATAATAGGCAGAGCTTTAGAATAATCAAATAGGCAAAGTAACATAATAGGTAGTTCTATAAGCAATAGAATGGAAAATTCTAAAATTAGTACAATAGGTTCCAAGTGGAGAAACAATGAGAATCAGAGAAGGAATATGTCAAAGCCTAGTCATAGAAAAGTGCCTAACACTAATGTTCATAAATATCAGAATCAGGCCTATACACAGAAACAACAGGAAAAACCCAAGTGTTATAGGTGTGGTAAAACTGATCATCTTGCATAAGAAGCAAAGAAATGCCCTGCTACTGGACACACATGCCAGAATTGTAGAAAGATGGGTCATTTTGCAACTGCTTGTAGATTCCCTAAACAGTACGCAAAGAAAATAAATGCTACAGTTGATACTATTGGTCAAGAGAATAATGCGGAAAATGTCCATGATAATCAGGATAACTCCGAAACTGATTTTGCGTTTCGCATAAATTCTGTCAATAAAAATGAAAAGAAACATATCATGGTAGAAGTAATCATATATGGTAAACCAATTTTGATGCAAGTTGACACAGCATCCGATGTATCAATTATGTCTGAGAAAACAGCTAAAAGCATTCCTAATTTGTTATTAGAAGGTACAAATAGAGTTTTGAAAGGTTATAATGGTTTTGATATTCAGGTAATAGGTGCTTCGAACGTAGAAGTACAGTACAAAGAACAGAAATTAGAGAGAAGGCCATTAACAGTAGTAAAAGGTAAAGGACAAACTTTGCTAGGTTTGGATTAGCTATAGTATTTGAAGTTAAATTGGCCTAGTATTTTGAAGGTTACAGGTAGACAAGATGAACACAATGAAATGTCTGTGAATAATACCATATCAGAGTTTCAAGACGTATTTGAAGATAAAGTAGATACAGTAAAGAACGCAAAGGCAATTTTAGTTTTGAAAACTGACAGTGCTCCTAGATTTTGTGCTCCCAGAACAGTACCGTATGCATTGAAAAGTGCAGTTGAAACAGAAATCAGGGGATTAGAAAATGAAGGTTCCTGGAAAAAGGTTATATGTTCAGATTGGGTTACTCCATTAGAACCTATTGTGAAGGAAAATGATCAGGTTAGGTTATGTGGAGATTACAAAGTAACGTTGAATCCACAACTGCAAGTAGCTCAACATCCATTACCAAATCCGAAAGACATGTTTGCAACTATGCCAGGATGCAGCGTTTTTTCTAAGTTAGATTTAAGACAAGCATTTCAACAGCTTTCCATGGATGAAAGTTCACAAGAATTATGTACAGTGAATACATCCTTAGGTTGGTTTAGGCCAAAGAGATTACCTTATGAAGTTGCAAGTAGTCCAGCTATATTGCAACAAACTATGGATAAGAATTTTTCAGGAATGCAAGGAGTATTCATTTTTATAGATGATATTTTAATTGCTGGTAAAGACACAAGAAAACATAGAGAAAGATTGCAAACAGTTCTGAAGAAGTTGAAGGAACATAATATTAGAGTAAATAAGAGCAAATGTATTTTAGAAGTTGATTCAGTGGAATACTTAGGTTTTGTAATTAATGGCAAGGGTATTCACAAAACCAAAGAGAAGATTAAAGCTGTACAATCAACTAAAGTACCAGAAAATGTTAAGGAATTACAATCATTTTCAGGTTTAGTAACATTTTATGGGAATTTCATTCAGAATTTATATACAATTGCACATCCATTGTATAATTTGTTGAATAAGGGTGTAGAATGGAAGTGGACAAAAGAGTGTCAGGAATCTTTTGAAAGAATCAAACAGGAAGTAACATCACCTACATTCCTAGTACATTATCAAATGGATTTACCAGTTAAATTAGTATGTGATTCATCAAACATAGGTTTAGGTGCAGTATTATCTCATGTAATGCCAGATGAAACATAAAAACCAATTGCATTCACTTCTAGAGTATTGAAAAAGGCAGAAAGGAATTACTCTCAAATAGAAAAGGAAGGTTTAGCATTAGTGTATGGAGTTAAGAAATTTCATATGTATCTTTCTGGTAGGAAAAAGTTCACACTTGTTACAGATCGTAAACCTTTATTAGCAATATTGGGTCCAAAAGCAAGTTTACCTACGTTGGTAGCAGCAAGACTACAACGTTGGGCAATTACGTTAGACGCGTACCACTATGATATAGAATACCGTCCAACATCAAAGATGGGTAATGCAGATGCTTTATCTAGATTACCAGTAGACAAAGCTCCAGAAGAGTATGATGACAGTATTCTGTTGATTTCTGTATATGATGTACCCATTACAGCAAAGGATGTAGTACACAGTACCAAGAGAGACCCAGTACTTAGTAAGGTTTTAGAGAGTTTAATGACAGGTAGGGACTTATGTGGAAAAGAGGAAAATTGTAAACCCTATAAGGATATATGGTATGAACTGAGTGTAACACAAGGAATAGTGATGAGTGGTTCAAGGGTAGTTATTCCTAATTCACTGAGGAATAAGTTTTGTCTGAAATACATGCTGATCACCAAGGTATTGTAAGATCAAAGTCAATTGCGAGAACTTTTGTATGGTGGCCAGGTGTAGATAAAGATGTGGAATCTTATATAAGGAATTGTATGAATTGTCTTATGCAACAGAACAATCCTCATTTTGCTAGATTGCACCCATGGGAGTTACCCAGGTATCCATGGCAAAGAGTGCATATAGACTTTGCAGGTCCTTTTTTAGATTATTTGTTTTTGATAGTCGTAGATGCTTACAGTAAGTGGCCAGAAGTCATTCCTATGAAAACAACATCTTATGCCACAATAAAAGAGTTAATGCAAATTTTTTCTACACATGGTATTCCAGAAAAAAATTGTTATAGATAATGGTCCACAATTTACCTCACAAGAGTTTAAAGAATTTTGTAATGTCAATGGAATAAAGCATACATATTCAGCAACATATCATCCCTCTACCAATGGAGAGGATGAAAGGTTTGTTCAAACATTTAAATACAATATGAAGTGTAGAAAAGCAAATTCAGGTAACATATTTTTACATGTATCAAAGTTTTTATTGTCTTATAGAACAACGCCGCACAGCATAACAGGCGTGACACCATAAAATTTGTTGATGTGGGGGGGGGGGGGGGAGGATAAAGTGTAAGTTAGATTTGTCGTATCCAAATTTGCAAAGTGATTTAGAAGATAAAGGGTATAAACACGTAGAAAGTCTTCCTAAAGTAAGACATTTTTTACCTTTATCTGATGTCATGGTAAGATCGTACAACACTCCAGAGAAGTGGGTACCAGGAGAGATTATAAGAGAGATAGGAAATTTACGTCATGATGTTCAAGTTGGTGGAAATATTGTAAAACGTCATGTTGATCAATTACACCCATTAAACAGAAACACAGTAGAGCATGTGAATGTTAGTGATAGAAAACTTTCAGAAGTAGTTAGACCAAATGAGTCAAATATTAACCAAGATGTTCCAACATCAAATGTAGATTCAGAATCAATTCATGTACCAGTACAAGATGAGGTTAGAGTGCTTCCTAATAGGATTAATAGAGGGAAGCCCCCTGAGAGATTAGATTTATAAAGATTTATACAATGTCAAGTTAAGGGGGAGGAGACTGTTGTGTATTATTGTAATAATGTACTGTATTACCTCAAATGTTACGTGTATTGAGCGCAACATTGCATCATATTACATTGATAAAACATGATATAAATTGTACAAAACTGAAATGATGTATTTTGATATTAGGGTTCAAGCATTTATTATTTACCCCAAAGATAGGATGTGATTCATTTTACTTTTTTACTGTAGTAGGATTTAAGTCTTTTGAGAGCGATGCTCTTATGTTCGATCTAAGGTTTTGGTTTGTGAGATTGTTTATGAGACGCTCGACGCTCAATTTGGAGTTGGTTGTTAGAAGCCCAGAGTCACAGTGCAATGTAATCACATATCCATTAAATGTATTTTAAGAATGCCAACATATCATTAAACCCCACCGAGAAAAATTGGCGACATCGGAAGAGACAAACAACATCACTAATTCATGGATAATTATTAATAATTATTCACTCATTTACAGGTGAGTAATATGCTGAAATCACCAGACGTTTTGCAACCAACCTAATATATAGCAAGCGGATGTCCGGTTAATCAAACAAGTGCGAATTGCTGCAATTGAAGTATGGATGAGCATCATCCAAGGATGTGCAAGGAGTAACTTACGAAGTATACTGAATGGGGTGTATATAGGCACGTTGCAATGGTATTAGGAAGAAATGATAAAGTAAGCCAGAAACTTTGGAAAACCAAATAGAAATGTGGTTCGCTTGGATGAATACTCCTCTGTATGTGCGTGGAGTGAAAGTGATGCATATTTGTGACAGGTTATTGCAAGAAGACTTTATGGGAGATACCGCGTATGATTACAAGAATTGGAAAATTGCTTATATTGGAATCGATAGACGGAAGAATGGGGCGAATAAGTGGTGTAAAATTAATAGATAAGAACCCAGTATATGTGAGAAGCTAAGACTATAGGATATTTAATTAGTTTTATTTGAGTACAGAAGAAAGATATAGTTAATACAAGTATAGAACTATATATAGGTAGCCTATACAGTACATAAGAGGGGAATTAGAATAAGTTTGATATTGACAAAAATGTATGAGAGAGTACGTAAGATAAATATGGTTGGGTGATGATACTAGAAATGTATGTAGTTTTATGTAAGGGGATCTAAATGAAAGTATGACAAACGTTAGAAAGAGAGACAGGAGAATTATAAATAGTACGAATGATTCTTTTGTCAACTGTAAACGAATGAATGGAAAATAAGTTAGATTTGCGGTCAGGGTGATAAAACGATAGGTGAGATAATGTACTATGTGATACATGAGTGTTGTATGGACAGAAATCATAATTTGACGAATGGTAGCAATATGAAATAGTCAATGAAAAATTATATGAAAGCCAAGTTACTCAAAGCAGAATTCCCATTCCCGAAGGATTGAATAATGTATAATGTCAGGTGAATAGTTGTGAGAAAACAGACATGAAGTAATAGGGCCATAGGCTAAGTAAAAGTGGGGGATTTCTTTATTTTTGTAACATTCGGGTTTTGTTTTAGTTTACCAAAGTGTTCAGTGTGCGAGACAAGGAGAATGAGTGAGAGAAAGAGATAGTGCAATGACCGTTTTTTAGAGAATAGAGATGTTAAAATAAATGAATGTTTGTATTTTACGTTTTGTTGTATAGGTTACCATGTTATAAAAAAATCTTGAGCAGTTCCCTTTATTGGCTCATTGCAGCAGTAGCGCTCATTATTTTGCTTGCTTTTGGATTTATTTATCATCAATTTACAAAGTGTCATTTATTTGGCATCAGTAGGTATTATTATATCATTCCCTGGTGTAGTCTAGTTGTGAATTATAGAATGAGGTACCGGCAAATATGAGTCGCCACTAGATGGCTCTAGTGGGAAGGAAGACGGGGGTGCAGGCTGCTCATGTTTACTTTGTACTGTACCAGGTCGCCGCCAACATTTGAGCCCATATCACAGCTGTCACGAATCTTCCTGATCTTTCAAGAATCGAACAAAGGGAAGTTATCTAACAAGAAAAACACAACCAGACATCAGAATTTTTCTACTGACTTTTATCTCCAGAGATAAAATGCAATGAACTCGATTACTAAATGTGTTAATTTACTCAAATGCTTACCATGGATACTCAACTAAGATTTTGAAAATAATTGACATTGCTATAAAAATGTGTAAGTACTTACGTGGTTGAAGTAGACTAATATACAAACTAATAGAACATTCAACTTAACTCTGATCATGTAACATCTGTATTTTATCGTCATAACATTTCTCACAAGACGAAAAGAGTTCCAGCATGCGGCGTTTAGTTACAATGCGGAAGGGTTGAAGATTTTCCCCATGAGGCTCCACATAGGTTGTAGCACAAGGTAATGCCATGTTAAGTTCTGGCACTGGCTCCTGGTTGGTAGAATTAATGTCGTCAAATTGAAGACTGAAACCGCAAAGCTGTACAACGACAACATTTTGGCGGCGGATGGATAAAAGGTAAAACTTTCAAAGTATCCATTGTAGAAATAGTTGATTGGAGAATGGTAATTGCATTCATGGGAAATAGTCGAATTGACTAGTTAGGTCGTTCTTACTTTCAGTTTTTGTTTTGGTGTTCGGTCATGGACGGAAAGTAAACTGAATGATTGCCATTTGTTAATGTTAAATGTAAATTTTTAACTTTCTCCCTTTTGTATTCTAATATAATTAGTTAATTAAATGTTAAATGTATTCCTTATAAGGAAACAGTTTTGATTTCCCGTCTTTATTTTTCAACGGTTGTTCGAGAGTTTCGGACAAAGGAAAGGAAAGAAAACGGGAGTTGATCACAAGTTTTGAGTCCGACTTGGCGTCAGTCTCTGCTCAAGTCGTTACAGGATCACAGTGCCGGCCACATCCATTGAACGGGTGTTCCTTCCGTTAAATAATGAACTATTTAGTTCGAACAAAATCAAGTTTACAGAAGCCCTTTTGTGCAGGTAAGTAGAAGAATAAAGACTTACCTTATTGAATTGAGTTAGATAATTCTAACATTTTCGAACTAAATAACTTTTTTCATACCCGTAAGACTTCAGTTTGCTTTTCGTCCTGTTGTTTGAAGGGTAAGGATAGTTTGTTCATCATGAAAGGGGTTAATGGATTTTCCGACCCACGCCTTTATGCCAGGGATGGAGTACACCTCAATTATGATGGCAATGTGAAATTGGCTCGGAGAATGGCTGACTTTTAGTTGAAGCAAAGGCCTAAAGTAAAGTTAGTTTAGCTGTTCTAGTGTCAAGTATGTACTTTTTTTGTCCTCTCTGGGCTCATTTGGTTTTTGTAATGTCAGGATTTTTTGTATACTGCTGTTATTCCTTATAAGGAAAGGAGCAGTATCGGTCTTATTTTATTCTTGCATTAATTTAAGCTTAGGTTAAGTTAGTAGCCTTTTCATTTATATAACCGGTTTTTTGGGCTCAAGCCATGACGTCCTGATGGAAGGTTCCTTTAGTAGCTTCCCAAGGGTATATATGACTACAGTGATATTCCCAGAGAATCAAACCAAAGGTTTCACAGAATTATAACTTCTGGCGCGAGTACCCTTAAGATTACTCTCAAGGGTATCGTATATAATCAGAGGACGTATTCTTGACACGCCACATGGCAATCTGCACCCCGAATAGCCTTTACGCTTCGAGGGGGATACGTGGCAGAATTAGAAGGGTAGCCGCAATAAAGGTTACCCTGGTTCCCCTACTACTATCGTATCACAACCGCGCCAACTCCTTCTGGCAGTCATTCCTTTATTTGTAGCGCCTCGCTACGGTGGTGTTCCCTGTTGATCTGACATTTTCGATCGATTTCTAGGAATCTTTATGCTTCTACGGCTTCTTTCTCCATCCAGAAAGTTGAGTATTTATTCTTTACAATATGTATTTTAGTTCCAGCCTCACAATGAATTTAGTGTAAGTTTTAGCAAGTTTTGGGATTCGATCAGAACCTCAGAGTATTTAGTCTTTTGTCGGCAGTCGGTCGGCGGGGTGATTGCATTCCCCTGCCGGCTGAGCTGCCGGCATAGGAGGCTAGCCCTCCCTAGATTACACCTGAAGTGGTTGCATGATGCCGCCACCTTCTCCCTGTGGTCTAGTAGACTAGTCCTATGCTCGCAGACCCTAGGCTGTAGATTAGTATACTCTTGTGGCCTAGGATGGAGCCGGCATTGGAACTCTGTTTCTCCCTTGTTGAGAAGAACGGCATGGACTGCCGTCCCCTTAACTGTATTAGCACCTCCTAAGCTGGGGAATAGAAGATTCTCCTGCCGCTTGGGGTTGTGCCAATACTGAAACAGAGTTTCTTCAAGGTGTGTAGGTCCGGCAACATTGCCGGCCCCTCCCATACCTCATATAGGACCCTTTCCCCCCCCCTGTTCTTTTACGATGGCCGAGCCATTGTCTTTCCTGAGTCGGCGTCCTACAACCTTAGCATTGCCGGTGGGTTGCCGGAGCTAGCCAGACCCCCTCTCCTCAGCTGACGGCTTCCGATGGCAATGACGGCTGTGGGTGGGAGGTCCCTTTTGTCACCAAGGTTCTCCAGTTCTCCCTTGTACTGCTGGCCACAACTTCTGTTGTCGGCGTGTTGCTCTGGCCGGCAGTTGACCGGCACAGATAGGTACTGACTCAGTCGGTAGCAGTGCTGCCGGAGGTTGGCCTACAGTGGTAAGCCGGCAATAGTACTGTGGCTAGATGGAAGCCTGAATGTTACATTCTCCCCTTCCATTTGAACCTTCTTTTCGGAGAAAGGCAGTAAAATTAGACTTTTACATCCTTTATTACTGTACACAGTAATAGACAGCCTTCACTCCATGCTTTCTCTCTCTCTCTCTTATCTAGCATGCTAGATGCTCTGGCAAGCGCTAGCTAATCCGGCAACATGCTGGCTGAACTACAGTATATGTCCATACAGGTAGTCAGTATATTTGCCGTATAGTATATACGGCAGATGGATAACTAACGTATTTATAATGCTAGTAGTTATTTCCAATACATCTTGGGTATCCCTTTCCAGATATTTGCTGAACCCAATCCTATATTGATAGAATAATATTTCATGAATACTCTGATTTGAAATCAGTTTCCATTTGCCCTACAATAAAGGGGAGAGCCTTATCCCTGAGTTTCCTTGATCAGGAAACTCCCTGATTTAATATTGTAAGGGAGGTCACAGCAAATAGATTGGTTGGGTTACACAAATATATGTCTTTTATCTTTTCTAATCAACATATCTTGGGTACCCTTGTGCGAGCTTCTGCTGGTACCGCTCCTATATCGAAAGAATGGCATTCCTTCGATACTCTGATTGTGAAATCAGTCCTCCTTACCTCACAGTGTTAAGTATAAGGGGGGGACAGTGCTTTGTACACTTCCTTACACCTAGGTGTTCGCCCCCTTTTTACCGGGAATTCCCCAGTTGGAGGAATTTCCTTATCTTAATACTAAGGGGAGGTAACAGCATTGACTCACAGGGGATACACGGGTATGTGTCTCCCACTATCTCTTATAGTTTTCTGTCCTAAGCTATTTTTGTCAAAAGATGATTTTTGCAAATTGTTTATCAGTGTGATAATCAATTGAATACTCATTTCTGTTCTCCTTTCCTTACAGGAGGGACACTAGATGATGCATTGCAGTCTTCTGTAGTTATAAAAGTGAGTATTTTCACGGACATAATATATGCAGGTTCATGCCCCCAGCAATATTATTTCCAAATCCCCAACCCCGTCTGAGACCCTCTGACCTTTAAGTAGGCCAGACCTTACTGTCGAAGGTCTCTTAAAACCCAAGTTAATAGAATCTGGTATAACACATTTGGGTGTGAGATTTCTAAAATCTCTCCGAAACCATACCTACCAATCTTACAGCTTCCTAAAGGACATCCTGTCCCCTATCCCTCTTTTCTCCACTCCAGTTTGAGGAGAGAAGGTGAGGATGGGGGTACCCCCCCTCTCGCGTCCAGTGCTTACACGATGGCAGTCTCAAGCTGTCGAACTACGGTTGGTTTGGTTTCACAAGTTATCACAAAAATGTGGTTCAGTTGCAAACTCGCAGAAATACGGAAACTCTACGGGAATTGGACCGAATATTTCACTTATTCATTGCGTCAACTGGCAATTTAGTGTTCCTTTTAAAGGTTTTAAGGTCTTAAAGCTCCCCCAAACCCCCAACCTTGCCTCACAAGGATGGTAAGGTTGCAGACACTAACGGCACTAATGAATCTGAGCAAGACTCGAACCCCCGATTGGCAAACACCAGGCAGAGACATTACAATCAGGCCACACCTTCTAGTGATAACAACGACGGCAGTCATTGATTTATTGTCACATCTGACTCCGCCGCCGAGAGCCGGCAGTGTGTGCCCTTGGTCACCACCCAGTCAATAGCTGAGTTGGTATGCCTTCAATCGGCAGCCCGCCGATAACCGGCGGATTGCCGACAGCCCGAGGGGTCGCCAATGGTTCAGAGGGCTGCTGACTATGCGTTTAGTTTTCACCACTACCCAGTCACATTGAATACTGGCTAGGATAGTGTGACTTCTGTCAGCGACCCGCTGACAGCCGACAAGTCACTGACATGCCGGAGAACTGCTAGCCATATCGGTACTGAAGTACTGTGCCAGTTAACTTACCCCCAAGTACGAGCCTTGACGGTAATATGCCAGTTGTATAGGTGTATACAATACCCTGTACATCTGTAGTATAGGACCATATCACAGACAGAAATCTTTGGTACATAACCATACAACAGAATGGGTTTTCCAGTACGCTGTGCTTCTAAGCACAATCTCTTGCTGAGACCTACCTGATTTAGGGGATCCACTTCCCCCCCTTTTTTCTTACGCTGACTCCTCATCAGCCTCTTTGATTCTCATTATTAATTCCCTGGATGTAGGCGCTGTTTACGCTACTCTATCCTTATGGGCTAGAATCTTCCATCGGGCCCTTCTTAAAAGGGGGTGTCCTAGAGTCAATAATTAGGAAGGCCACAGCAGTTGGCTGGAAGGATTCACACGTATGTGTCTCTCTTATTCTTTTCCAGCGTACTTATCCTAAGCTTTATACAATAGAAAGGAATCTTCTATTACAGTGAAACTCTGAGAAACTGATATAGGCAAACGATCAGGTATGACCTAAAAGGAGGACAGAAAGGTTTCTTAGTTCTCCTTGGGATATTAAACAGCATTCCACAGTTACAATGACCGTTGTTCCACAGACGGTCAGATATGTACACCTTCTGATCATGCGAAGCAAACAGACGCTTCTGGTAGGAAGGAAGTTCCTCCTGGATCGCTGGACCTTCGATCCTTGGGTCCGAGGCCTAACCAAGATGAGACTAGAATGGAAATGGACATACCTCCACCATCCTTTCCTCAACTCTTCCTACATTCCAAATCCCCTGGAAGGGTGTACCTAAGAGCTCTAGAGCATACTAGCGGTAAGGAAAGTAGAGTCAATAGGTTTCCAAGGAAGGCTGTTTAGTGTTCACGTGAAGGACTCAAGAAAACTCTGAGTCATTCTGGACTTTGCGCCACTCAACAAGTTCCAATAAAACAGCAAGTTCAGAATGTTAATCCTTCTGAACATAAGGACCTTATTCAGTAAGGGGTGTTGACAGTCTGGCCAGACCTGAAAGATGTCTATCGGCAACTTCCAGTCAGTCACCCCCTCCCCTCCCACCTAGGATCCAAGTTACAGAAGATAACATATATCCTAGACAAGATTCTCATCAGACTAGATTCAGTCCTAGGATCTTCACGGAATTAGAAGACACAGTCAAACGAAACCAAGCCTAGAAAGTGTTCAGGCAACACTGGCCCTGGACAACACCCTGGGATGGGAAGCACCCGAAACGACTGTCTATGAGCATCCATGGAAATGATCCGGCCCCGGAACATCGGGGATGCAAAATAACTTCAAGAAGTCTCGATTCTCTCCAGCTCAGGGGCTTCAATGTTTTTAAAAAATCATTGAAACCTGTGGTCACCCTAACACTCCTTTCCCTTGGGGATGTAAAAGGAGATCGCAAGGTCTGTCAAGAAACTATTGTAATCAATCAGGATTCCATGACTCTAACAGGGAGGAATTTTGAACTCTCTCCAGTTCACGATAATGACAGACCCAGTGCTACGTGCACAGCTGTAAGATGCGTTAAGAGGCTGGAGAAGATACGCATCAAAAGCTCGAAGAGATCTAATAGGACCAATGATGGTCATTCCCTCTTCGCTTACCTTACAATGACCAAAGGCCAAGGGCCCGTAGGCCATTTTAGCCCTGTAATGGGTGAAGAAACTCTCTCCACACAGATCAGACCTCCTTAGGCTGATCTGGGGCATCGGAGCGATAATGAGGCGTCGAAACTGTCGAGGATGAGGGACGTCTCATTTCATTAGGGAATGTTAGCCATCCCTTCCTTAAGGGAATGGCGCCTATCAGCAGCTCTTTTATAAATGATCCGCAAGGTGGCAGTGGATGCTCTTCTCGGGTTCAACCCAATAGAGTTGGAATGGTACACGGACGCAGACCCATTCCCTCCCAGATAGGAACAAGTCCCCGAGCTGCAGATTGTTCTCTTCATCACGAGCGTCATCAAGATACTATCTTGATATATAGCCCCATACGAGGATCCTCTAGTGGAGCTAACAGACATCATGTCTCTAGAATAGAAGTGATGGACTTAGAAATTCCTGTTCAGCCCATCAAATTTCCTCCGGAAGGCCCTCTACATGCTGAGACCCTTCCAGGGAAGAGGGACTTTGTTGGCTCCCAGGTACCCCAAGAACACCCCATTCCCTGTAATGAAGGAACCGAGGCTGAGGTTGGTCCTAGTTATGCCTTCGATTTATCACAGTACACCTGATCCCTTCATCTTATGAATTCCTTGCCCTTGACGGTTAGGAAAAAAACTGGGATCTCAAAAGGCAAAATAGAATTACTAGAAGAATACAAGTCTAGTCAACTAGAAGACAATACGAGTCTTCTTGGGAGAAGTAAGTTGCTTTGTAAAGCAAAAGGGACCGAAAGCAATCTCATGATCTTTTGCCTGTCCTTCTCTGTCCACCCCTATATTCAAGGTCTGGCGGCCAACAGCACGATGGCCTTTGAGAAAGGAGGCAGTGTATCCTTGGATACTATGAGAAGTCTAATTCTTCGGCCTTGTCCCCATATAAACCCTTGAGTAAGCACCAAGGGTATGGCCGACTTTGCAAGAGAGGTCACTTGATTGGATCTTTGGATCCATGGACCAATATCTATGTGCAAGTCAGCCCCGATTAGACCTCTTCTATATGCCCTTTAAATGGATCTGACGAATGAAATCTTTAATAAGATTCCGAAAACATGTGCAGGCTTAGGCCTGCAGCGCCACTAAAGCCCATCTCATGGTCTTTGGACAAGGTCCTACATTATGCCTCACCTGTGAACAATGACGATTGTTCCCTCAAGGATCTAACCTATAAGGTTATTTTTTCGGTTCGCTATAGCCTCTGGGGCTAGAGTTAGTGAAATAGTGGCCCTATCTGGGGATGAGGGCCACATTAAGTGGGAGAACTGCATCTCTTTCCTGATCTAATCTTTCTCACTAAGGACGACCTACCCACTAAGAGGTGGGGTTCCTGGAGAATCTGCCCTCTGAAGGAAGATGTCTCTCTAGGTCTGCTAGAGTGTCTAAGGTCTATCTTCATAGAACTTCAGACTTCAGGAGAAACAGCTCTTTACAGGAGAAAACTTTGGATTAAACTATCCCTACAACTGAGGGCGAAGCTCACCTACCTTATTCGCGGAGCGGATCCTGACAGTACTCCTGCAGATAAAGATCCGAGAAAAGTTGCTTCATCACTGAACCTTTCAGTGTGTGGACTTCAGCCTCTTCGCTCATTTACTGATCGGAGGTGGTCCAGTGTGTCTTACAGACACTATGCTAAGCAAGTCTATGGATTGAAGCATTATGTGGTGGCGGCAGGTGCTATTTTGGACCCTGTCGTCTAGCTCTGCGATGAACAGTAAATTGATTGAGACTATCAATTAAAAGGAGAAGGGGTCAGCATTTTTCGTGTGACCTGCCTTTGAATAAGTGTTGCCAAGGTAACACCAAATCTGTTCAGAATCTCAGGTGTGAAATTATACGGATACCACTAGTGCCGTGTGTACATAGTACACAGTGTTGTTAGACTATTTGATGTACAGAAATTATAAAGAAAAGTCTTGTTAAAAGAGCTTTTCTTCAGTCTGAGAGTGGCACTCATCTTTTTTCCCCTTTCAAAAAAGGGAACATTAATTTCTGTGTATGTCTCTTGTATAATTTCCTTATCATGCTACATTCATTTAGCATGTAGTCATTTATTAGGAATAAATGTCTATTAAAATGCAGTTGCGTCCTAATTCGCCCAACAATTGCATGTTTAAGATGCCAGAGTTCCTTGACTTACTCATGTAAGTATTTCTCATATCATTGTATGCTTACAAACAACGGATGAGGACACTGATATTGGTTCCGCAATATATACAATCCTTGAGACCGTGTATACTTATGTTTGTTCATACAATATATGCTACCTTGAGGCCCCTTTTCTAATGTCTAAAAATGACTCTTCCCTGCAGGAGGCAGGAAGCACTAACATTGTTCTGCTTAGTGATAATGACGGATAACGGTAATGTCATTTGTCTCAATTGGCCCTTTTGGCCGTAGAAATATTGTCCCAAGGTTAAGGCGCTGATAAAAATCCTTAGATACATTAATTCTCTGGTATGCTTCCATCAGGACGTCATGGCTTGAGCCCTAAAAACGGATTTTGAGTGAAGCGAAAAATCTATTTTTGGGTGAGATGGCCATGATGTCCTGATGGACCCACCCTTCTTCTCTATGAAAAGATCTTCATGGTTTCTCCCCCGAACTACTGTATCTGTAGCACCACGCTCTACGCTACAAGGAATGACCGCCAGAGGGAGTTGGCGCGGTTGTGATACGATAGTAGTAGGGGAACCAAGGTAACCTTTATTGCGGCTACCCTTCTAATTCTGCCACGTATCCCCCTCAAAGCGTAAAGGCTATTCGGGGTGCAGATTGCCATGTGGCGTGTCAAGAATACATCCCCTGATTATATACGATACCCTTGAGAGTAATCTTAAGGGTACTCGCGCCAGAAGTTATAATTCTGTGAAACCTTTAGTTTGATTCTCTGGGAATATCACTGTAGTCATATATACCCTTGGGAAGCTACTAAAGGAACCTTCCATCAGGACGTCATGGCCATCTCACCCAAAAATAGATTTTTCGCTTCGCTCAAAATCCGTTGATTAGCATAGTTGTGCTGTTAGCATAATATGCTGTAATTTTTCATTAGGAAGTAACTGATGATAACTTGCTTTGCATTGACTTGATTAAGTTAAGTTTTAATTTTTCCTTGGGTAATTTAGTATTGGTTAAAAGCATTGTTCAAGATGGATGAGGCTGAAATGAAAAAGTTAATTAAAAAGAGGGCCTATGTTAAGGGTTTAATAACTCTTGATGTTAGGAAGATTGACTCTTTAAAGGACGATCAAATTAATGGTCTTTTGTTGCAAGAATTCATTTACAGAATTGATGCTAATTTGATAATAGTTGAGAATTTTGATGCAAGCATTTGTGAAATTGCTGCTGAAGATGAACTAGATAGTATTATGCAAGCAGCAAGAGATTATCATTATGAAATACTGAAAACTCTGTCTGAATTTAGAGTAAAATTTGATAATTTGTTTGGAGGTAAGAATACTACTCAAAATAGTTCTAGTAAAATTGTAAAGTTACCTCTCCCTCCTATTCAAATTCAGAAGTTTGAAAACAATGCAGCTAATCCATTTGCCTATTTTAACTTTAAGATGGCTTTTAATAATGCTTTGGCTGGTATGCCTAACCTATCTAATGCTCAAAAGTTTATTTATTTAAAGGGTTATTTGTTAGGTGAAGCTTTAAGTGTAGTAGAAAACATTACAGTAAATGATGAGGCTTTTGATTTGGCTTTTAAGCAATTAGATCTTAATTTTCTGGATCAAGACAACATCATTGATCAAGTAATAGGTGAAGTTTTGAACACTTCTGAAGTAAAATCCCTTAGTGAAGTTGAATCTTTGGTTAAATCTTTGAATAATAAATTTATTGACTTGAAGGGACTTGGTATAGATCTGATTGAAGTTGATTCGGCTGCTCTGTTACTAATTAGCAAAATTGTAAATAGGAAACTTCCTAGAATTTTTTGATAGAACTCTCTAGAACTATAGGATCTTCTTATCCTAATTTTAACCAGTTGTTAGATAATTATCAGAGTATTATTGCACGCCTTAGTTTAGGTCATAATGAAAATTTACCAGTAAACCTTTATCTTCTGGTAGATGTAAATTTTGTAAAGAAATTGGTCATAACTCTTCTAGATGTACTAGGTTTGATACTTTGCAATCTAGGAAGAATAGAGCTGAAGAACTATCTTTATGCATTAAATACTTGAGTGATAGGCATGGGGCCTCGGAATGTCCGGGAAATAAATCATTGTTACCTTATAAATGTTTTTCTTGCAATAAATCGGAACATCATGGAGCAATGTGCCCTCATGCTAGTAAGGATCTTGGTGAAAAAGTATTAAGTTGTCAATCAGGGTCTGAAATATTTGTTCCCTTTATTACCCTCAAAGTTGGTAGGGGTAGGAAATCTTTTAAATGTTGTTTTCTATTAGACACTGGAGCCCAGTTTAGTGTTATTGATAAAAAAATTGTTGATAGCAGATTAGGATATTATTGTGGTGCTCCTTTATCTAGGTTAGTTTCTTCTTTTGGGTTGCCAGCTAGAGTTAGTGATGGATTTCACTTGGTAGCTGATTTAACAATGCCTTGTGGGAAAAAGACTAGTTGTCTTTTTTTTGCATTGGGAAATTTTAATTTTTCCATACAAATTCCTATGTTGCCCTCTGTAGTTAAATATTTGGAATCTGTTGGTTACTCTGTATGTAATAATTATCCAGAGAGGAATTCTGAAATTTTAAATATATTAGGTATCCTAGGGAATGATATCCTTCAGGAAATTAGTCAGTTAGATTTAGACTCTGTAGAGTTGTTTAATATTAAGGTTAGAGTAATTAAGTTGGCCAATGGGGTTATTCTATTTGGTACAGTAGTCAATTTTGTTCATCCTTCACAAAGGAAGCTTTTTTCATAAGAGAATTGATTCTTATGAACCTTGCAAACCAGTAAGAGAGGTAGAGTCTTGTCCTAAAATCGATAGTAATAAAATCTTGGAAAATAGACCAAGAGGTGACCAAGAGATAATGGTAAAGTTGAATCTGTTAGATTTATTCCTAATAAGGATATTAAATATGTACTTGAATGTAACAGAGAATCAAGAGTTTTTATAATTCTTCCCTTAATTTGGAGATTAAACAGACTTCTAATCCTGATAAGAATAGACTTCTGGAATTTGTTCCTCCTAAGCAACTTGGAAAACAGAAGCTATTAGTAAATTTTGCAGTTAATCCAGTAGACTATAAGTTCGATCCATTGCATGATATCTTTCCTGAATCTTGTGTAGAGTATGGACTCGACAATTTCTACAATTTAGAATCGATTGGGATTAAAGATGAAAATTCCCTTCCTTATAAAGACCAACAAGTTGCTGAATTTGCTAAATCAATTTCTTTTCATGAAGGACATTATCATGTTCAGTTACCATGGAAAAAGGATTTAATTGAAAAAGTCCCAAACAATTTAAAGATTTCTTTGGCCGTTGCTGAACGGATTTATTCTAAATTAGAAGATCAGAATATATCCTCTAAATATGAGGAAGTTTTTGATAGGCAGGAAGAGTTTGGCATTATTGAACCTGTTAAAAATAGAGCCCCAGGTCAAATATTCATTCCTCATCGTCCTGTCATAAGAAATGATGAAAATGCCACTACTAAAATCCGTCCTGTATTTAATTGTAGTTTAAAGGTGGGAAAAGCTCCTTCATTAAATGAAGCCTCTTTCCCTGGTATTGATTTGATGAACAACTTGTTGTCTTTGTTTTTGTAATTCAGGAATAATGATTATGTAGTTGTAGCTGATATAGTGAAGGCTTTTCTCCAAGTTAGGTTATCTTTAGAGTCTGGTCGCAATAGATTTTGTTTCTTTAGAAAGATAAATGGGAAGTTTGTTGCTTATAGGTATAATACTATAATTTTTGGATTTGTAAGTTCTCCCTTTATATTGAATTATACTGTATTATTCAACATCATTTGTCTAGCTATAGAGGGAATGAAGTAGCTTCTCTGATTAGAGACAAATTTTATATGGATAGCTTAATGCTCTCTTTTAATCAGGGAGCCCAGATTCCATTTATTATCAATTCTATTAAGAAAATTATGAATTCAGGGGGGTTGCCTTTACGGGAGTGGGGTTCTAATATACCTGCTTTGTTATCTATTCTTGATGAAGATGAAAAGGTAGCTTCTTCTGAAATGAAGATTTTAGGATATATTTATGACTCTAACCAAGATACCTTACAATTAAAGGTAAAGCAATTGAACAAGGGTGCTTCCTCAAAGCGTCAGATTTTGTCAGCTTCGTCCTCTGTCTTTGATCCTATTGGTATATTTGCACCTATAATGCTGCAGGGCAAGCTTATTATTCGTAAGTTGTGCCAGCAAGTTTCGAACTGGGATGAAACAGCTAGTGATGAAATTTCTAAACTATGGAGTAAATTTTGTAATTCTTACAGTGAAGTTAGTCAAGCTTCTTTTTCTAGACAAACTTATAAAACTGATGCTCCTGTCAAGCTGTTTTTGTTTGCCGATGCTTCTAAGGAATCTTATGGTTGTGCTATGTATGCTGTACAAGGTGATCATAGTTCCCTGATATTTGCTAAGACTAAGGTTAGCCCTATTAAGGAGAAAACTCTCCCTACTTTAGAACTTTTGGCTGCTCAATTAGCTTTGAAGTGTTTTGATACCATTTTTTAAAGTAATCTATTAAATTGTGCTAAAATTGAAAGCATAGCTCTTTTTATAGATAGCCAAGTTGTTCTTAGTTGGATTCTTACTAATAGGGCTCCTAAGAGAACACATTTGTAAATAATAGGTTGAAGGAAATTTCTAATCTGTTAGATAGGATTTCTGATAGATTTTGTAGAGTTTCATTAACTTACATTCCTTCATCTAGCAATCAGGCTGATTTGCTAACTAAACCTTGTACTTGTAAGCACTTTCTTGAAAATTTCAGTCTTTGGATCAAAGGGCCATCTTGGTTGAATTCTCCTGACGAGTGGCCTAAGGGTCTTTTGGGTTGTATTCCTGATAATGTGAAGGGTGACTTAATTTCTCCTGTAATGTTCCCTAAAAAGGAACCTCTTGTAAATATTAGTAATTTTTCTAGTTTTTCTAGACTTATAAGTGTAGTTTCTAAGGTATTTACTGTTGTACATAAGATTAGGAAAATTCAAGCTGACCCTGTTGAGGCAGCTTCTAATTACCTTCTAAGGTTGATGCAAGAGGAAGCTTTTCCTCTTGAATTATCTTATCTAAAGAGTAGAGATTCTTCAGTTGAAGTTCCACCTTTAGTTAGGCAGTTCAATTTGTTTTTGGACGATAATGGTATAATGCGAACTAAAGGTCGGATTGACAAGAATATTACTTTAAAATTTGATATTGTTAATCCTATTCTTGTGGATAAGAAGCATCATTTGACCCGGTTGTTGATTTATTATGCCCATTGTAAGTCTATGCATATGGGTTTGCAATCCACTCTTAGTTTTTTGCGCATGCATGGTTTGTGGATTGTGAAGGCTAGGCAAGCAGTTTTGTCTGTCCTTAAGGATTGTATTGTATGCAAGCGTTATAATACTAGCACAGTGAATTATCCATCTCCTTCTTCGCTTCCTTCTTCCAGGGTTAATTTGAGTGTGCCTTTTGCTCATACTGGTGTGGATTATACAGGCCACTTATAGTTGAAAGAGAAAAATGGAGAAAAATTTAAGGTGTACATTCTTATTTTCACTTGTTTCAATACAAGAGCTATACATTTGGAAGTTGTCCAGTCTATGTCAACCTTAGAATTTATATTGGTTTTTATTAGATTTTCTAATAGGTTTGGTGTTCCTGTTGCTGTTTATTCTGACAATGCCAAATCCTTTGTTCAGGCTGGTAATATAATTGAACAGTTACTTACTTCTTCTGAGTTTGAGGAGAAGTTTAGGGGGGCTTCAATTTCTCATAAGACTATCTCTGTGTACGCAGCGTGGTATGGTGCTGTTTGGGAAAGATTAATTAAAACAGTGAAGCATTGCCTTTTTAAAACTCTTGGTAGATATACTCCTTCATTTTTTGAATTTGTCACTTTCCTCTCTGACATTCAGAAAATTTTAAATAATAGGCCCTTAACTTATAGATCTTGTGAGAATGAGTTAGATATAATTTCTCCTAATCATTTCTTGGTTGGCAGATTTATTCCTTCATTAATGTTTGGTGATTCTGAACAAGTTCCTGAGTGGGAGTATGGTGAGGAGGATGAGTATTCTTCTCTCCTTGCTAATACATTGGAAACTAGGGATGGATTTTATGAAAGCTTTAAAGAAAGGTGGCTTTCTGAATATCTATTAAGTTTGAAAGAAAAGGATAGATCTTCTTTTCAGCCTTCAAGAAAGTGGGAAAAAGGGGAAATTAATCTCTTTAAATTACCTTTCAAATCTAGAACTTATTGGCCATTAGTTAGAATTGTTGAAACATTCAGTGACGACGAAGGGGTTGTAGTACTGTTCGTATTGTTAAGCCTGATAAAACTGAAAGTGTAATTAATGTTAGTTTTTTTAATACCTTTAGAATTATATTATGAACTTAATGATCCTAATTTATATGTTCAAATTGAACAATAGGACAATGTTAGTGAGTTTGAGACAGATGAAATACCTGACACTGGAGCAGCTTTGCCCGATGAAGTATCTACTAGGCCTACCCGTAGTACTGCTCTTGCCTCCAGAAACCTAACAAGAAGCTTAGCTCGGGAGGGTAGATTGTAAATAATGGTTTTTTTTATAAGTGTTCTTTTGTCGTCGAGTTAATCTGTCAAAATGGTTCTTTGTGTAACCACTTTTCTTTTTGTTGTTTGGGGAAGATGTAGAAATAGTTGATTGGAGAATAGTAATTGCATTCATGGGAAATAGTCGAATTGACTAGTTAGGTCGTTCTTACTTTCTGTTTTGGATTTGGTGTTCGGTCATGGACGGAAAGTAAACTGAATGATTGCCATTTGTTAATGTTAAATGTAAATTTTTAAACTTTCTCCTTTTTGTATTCTAATTGAATGAATTAATTAAATGTTAAATGTATTCCTTAAAAGGAAACAGTTTTGATTTCCCGTCTTTATTTTTCAACGGTTGCTCGAGAGTTTCGGACAAAGGAAAGGAAAGAAAACGAGAGTTGATCACAAGTTTTGAGTCCGACTTGGCGTCAGACTCTGCTCAAGTCGTTACAGGATCACAGTGCCGGTGTAGCAGGAAATTTTTCCCCCCTGACTGAAATTACCCCCGGGAAAAATAGCCTAGGATCGATTTCCCCCCCGGGAAAAGCAGCCCGGGCTGTTATTCCCCCGGGGGGAATTTCAGCCCTAGGCTATTTTCCCCCCCTAGGCCATTTCTCCCCCCACCCTCCCTTACAGAGAAACTATTTTCATGAATTAAATAATCAACGGTAAGTTTGACTAAATGTTAGGAAATATATTATACATATATATATATATATATATATATATATATATATATATATATATATATATATATATATATATATATATATATATATACATATATATATATATATATATATATATATATATATTGTGAAAACCTTACTCTTCTTTTGTACTGTCCAGCACGAAATAAAAAGTACACTTGATGCTAAGAAGCACTATGGATGAGAAAGGAGATGATACCAATTCAGTTGTGTTACCAGAGATTATGGGGGAACCGAGTGGGAAACCGGGGTTTTTAGGTTGGGAAATGTCATAAACGAGTGATTTACAGCAATAATAATGGTCAGAAATGCTAAATAACAAGATAACCAGTTGGTAAAACATATGGATCATGTAAGTGGCTGAACATAGGCCGATCATGATCATTTAACACATTTGAGATTTGTAAAAGGGTACAGAACCTAACAAACCCACCTAACCTAACCTAGTAGTTCCCACGTCACAACCCCTAGCCGGGGGCAAGCCCCCGGACCCCCTTCCCAGGTCACAGCCCCTAGCCGGGGGCAAGCCCCCGGACCCCCTTCCCAGGTCACACAACCTCTTGGACTATCCCAATATCAGCCTTCATCATAAATTCTTTAAACAAACGGGCATTTTTTTTTTCGTTGCATTTGGAGATTTAAAGTTACGTCTGCACAAATTTCTTGAATTGAGGATATATATACTAAAGAATTTGATTGTTCCCTTACATCCTTCGAAATCAGCAAACTTGTTTTCTAAGCAATATTGCATGGGGTTTGAAATGGATTCACCAAGAAACTGAGCAGCACGTTTAAAATTCATTGTCCTTTTTTATCCAACCAATTATGTTGTGACCTTAATTTATTGCCTAAATGTAACCTTTCATTGTCTTGCAGTTTGTGCAGCTTTTCTATGAAATCCCATTGAATTTGATTTCCATGGCAAACAAAAAAAAATAATGGTTACTTCCACCAAGCAGAGGGAGAATCTTGGCCCAGAGGGGGGAATATTATCCTGGGACAAAGTTCCCCCGGGGGGATATATATCCTGGGCCATATTTCCCCCGGGGGGATTTCGGACGGGGGGAAAACCAGACCGTTACACCGGCCGCATCCATTGAACGGGCGTTCCTTCCGGTAAATAATGAACTATTTAGTTCGAACAAAATCAAGTTTATAGAAGCCCTTTTGTGCAGGTAAGTTGAAGAATAAAGACTTACCTTATTGAATTGAGTTAGATAATTCTAACACCATTGGTCAAAATATGCAACAATATGTGGGAACCCGAAGGGAGGAATAGAAATATTATGTCGTGTAGTTTTATGATTATAAACTTCTAATCAACTTACCAGACTACATGCACAAATAAGCCTATTCCATGCGTCTAGGATATGTAAACATGTAAAGAGATGGTAAAAAAATTATTTTGCTTCATGTTGCAATGTAAAATCTCACTTACTGTTCCACCAAGTCTTTCTTCTTCCTGGCTTGAGGGTACACTTGGACATGCTATTCTAGCTTGTTTCTCTTCAATTTTTTTGAAATCTTTATAGTTTATATATGAACGATACAATTTAATGTTGTTGCTGTTTTTGTGAAATATTTCATTTTGGTTGTACATACTTTATTTAATTCCTTGGCCTTGTATCATCCAGCATGTCCAACTAGGGTTGTAGCTTAGCGTGTAATAATAATAATAATAATAATAATAATAATAATAATAATAATAATAATAATAATAATAATAATGCTTTAAGTTTTCTCTCGCCAAGAGTTTCGTTAGTTCCAACAAGGTTTAACCCTGGATAGGTACGGTCCTCGGACACCCCTTTGAGGGTATACTCGGACGCGAACGACCCCGACGCCAAAAAAATTCTTGAAAAATCAGTTTTTGCAGTAACCTCCTTTTTTCTTTTGCCAAAAAAAACTTCAATGAATGCTTAAAACAACTGTAAAGATAAATACTACTCATCTGCAGAAAAACTATTTATTATAAATATTTTAAAAAATTAAGTAGAAAAAAAAGACCTGACATAAAAATTCATAAAAAAAAAGTTTATACATATATACACAAATCCTTGTAGGAATTGATTCTTGAATGTTTAGGACACATCTTGATGTATTTTGGATGAAGTCAGACCCATGGAGGTGAAGATCTGAAATGAGAAAAAAAGGGTAACTTTTTTGGCCAAAAAAATTTGTCCAAATTTCATGAATTTTTTTGGGTACCAAAATGAAATAGGAAGTGGCTATTTTTTTTAGGGAATAAACATGTTATCCTAAAATAGAAATATGTAAAAAAATCTTCATTATTTTGTAAATTACATTTATATCAGGGGCCATATCTAAAGGTAATTTTTTGAGTACTTAGAAATT
>NC_090734.1:65535861-65550861 GCF_036898095.1 Palaemon carinicauda
AAAGGAGGGTATTACTCGTGGCTTTTATTACATACTTACTTACTTACATGCCATAAAAGACCAAGAGTTGGAGGTAAATGGACTTTTTATTCATGCCAGGGTCAACAGACCTGGGGTCATCCCCAACCGTCTCAGGTAGGATCCGCACCAGAGAGTCTCTTCACATTAGCAATCGCCATCTTTGTCTATATTTGGGCCCCATTCATGTTTCAGGATCTGTCCGTGAGGTGGAACGGTTGTATTTTTGGGGAAATTAGAATTTCTGGCTGGGCGTGAGGGTGCTCGGGGTTTGGCTGCCCCTGATACACCAGAGTGTGGCCTTGTGCCGATAGAGGCAGATAATCCTTAATCAGAGTGTTTCTTTATGAAAGTCTCCTGCTCTCTTCCATAAGGGCTTTGCGCTGGGGTAAGCAACCTTGGCATTCCCTTAAGGAGAACTTCCAGCCTAGAAGCCTTCCTTGGAGTTGGGTTGGTAGGATCTTGTTGAATTTGCCCTTGATCAAGCTGATGATCAGATCTGTGGTACTAAAAACTTGCTCGGGGTCAGTCAATCAAATAAGATCCTCCCAACCACCCAAATCTCAAAGTAGAAAAGGTTTTATATGACAGAAAAAGCATCATCAGTTCCCTGGCACGGTGAACCATCAGTGTGCATAATAAAGGGGGACTTTCATAGGAGACATTCAAAAGGAAAGTGTTTTCTTTTCGAACTTTGAGTTGGTGGCTATGAAGTTATTTGTCTTGGTCTCCCTCCATTTTTTTTTTGTGATTCGACTAGTGGTCAGGAATAGTGGCGTAATTCACAAAGATAATTTGAATTCGACCAAAAATTCTTCGGAGAAGTACTAGAGTGTTTTGTTGTCTGATAGGAAGGCTGTGAACATCCTGGCTCATCAGACAATAAACAGGTGGGTGAAAAAGGTCTTGAAGAAATGAGATGCCTTGGTGTCTCGTTTCTCAAAACAAGTTAACCCATAGGTGCCGTTGTTTCTTCAGAAGTCGTCAGTGCTGTCTCTACTTCCTAGGTGTGGTGTGGAATCATGGTGAACTGCTTGGTAGGACTCCTTGATCAACCTCTATATCTCTTTCAGGGGCCCAAGTCTTTTGAAGGGAATAGTGACCAATCCTTGGGTGCTCCAAAATCGGTGGGATCAGGATTAAGAATAAACACTGCACCTCTTCAGAGACCCCAATCATCTCAGCCCACAATATATTCTCCAAAATAGCCTCTACAAGTACAGCCCTTTTGAATAGCCAAACATGGGTATTTCAGGTAGTAGGGGTTTAAGAAGCAACACCTCTTTCTCTTACTTGAAGTTCACATCTGATTTTAATCCAGCATTACCAAAAACTGACATTGTGGATAGTTGTGGATGGGATGTTGGAGAGGAATATGCTTAAAGTCATTCGAGTTGAGTCTGTGGGCTTTTACAGTCAACTATATATAGCGAAGAAGATGACTTGGGGCTGGAAATTGGTCATCAATCTCTCTCTCTCCTCTGAACAATTTTATCCAACAAACGAAGTTCAGAATGGAAAAAGTATAGTTTTTGCTGTGTTCCATCAGAGAGGGAGACTTCAGGCTTTCATTGGACCTGAGGGAGGCGGACTTTCAAGTATCAGCATATCCGTCCTCTTAAAAGTATTTCTGCTTCTTTCTCCCTGATTCAGTTTAACATTTCAAGACTTTGTGTTTTGGAGAGGGAGGGGCTACTCGGGTGTTCACTTGTGTCTCCCCCTTGATAACCACTTTGGCCAACTCACGAGGGATAAATCTGTTGACGTATCTCCTTGGAGGGGCAGTTGGTAAAGGATAAAGATCGTATTCTTAGATTTTTCCAAAATCTGGGAAATGTGGTAATTTAAGGGAAGTTAAATTTTATATGTTAGCAGTGGTTGAACTGCTTGTGCATGATGATAAGTATAGTAGCCATGAAAGTCTTTCTCCGAGACGATTGCATCAGCATACTAAAGGAGACTGTGTGACCATTTGTGTTCAAGATGGAGTACCAGCTACGTGCTGGCAGAGTCTTCATGGGAACCTTTCCTCATTGTAAAAGCTTGTTCTTCAACGGCACCTACACCAGAGATCCCTTCAGTGGTGTTTAAAGGCTTACTGGTCAGCTGACAGCGATTCCAGTTCCTTCCATTTCTGGTGAGACAGGAAGCTGGAACCAATCTCACATGGTAGCTGGAGAGGAAAATCCAAACCAGGGGAGTCCTCCTTGAGTCTCGGCCATCAGACAGGCAATTGTTCTCAGAGGCATCGAAAGAGGGATGGGGCACACACCTAGACAACCTTGTTATCTTGTGAGTCTGATCATGGGAAGATATGCATATGCATATCAATATCTTCAAAATCAGCGTTCCCAGTGTTGCAAAGATTCAGAGAACATTTGAGGAGGCACTCGGTAGTTTGGATGAGTGACAACACTACCATAATGGCCTATATCAACATGCAAGATGGCATGGTCTCGCCCCCTCTCTGTGAGCTGATGAAACGGATGCACATATGGATACATTCTGTGCTTAGAGAAATCTATTAGCAAACATTGTCAGTGGCCAAGGGTAGGTTGTAAAGTCAGAGAGGTCCCCACGTCATTGTGTAATGGAGAGGTTTCTTCCCCTGTGGGACTCTCTGGGGAATGACCTGTTTGCCATATGGCAAAACTTGAGGTTCCCAGTGTTTTGCTCTACCATTCTACACCCATGGGCTATGCTCAAAGACGCCTTTCAACACCTATCTGTTCGTCGTGCTGTCCTTTCAACTGGTGACCCTGGAGATGTTGGTAACACATAGCACTTTTAGCTTGCCATTAATGGACTAATTATAGCTGCGTCACCTTCATATATCTCCTTTTGCCATTACCGTTTCACGACGTCTTTTGGCTTTATCCCACACTTGGGCTTTTTTTTTTTTCGTGAGGCAGCAACGATGAGTATATCTGACATAACCAGCTCACGCCCTTGGCCCGATGCATCAATGAACCATGACGAAACCACCCAGCCCATCGTGCCCAGCAACTACTTAGCTGCGCCCAAAGACAAGCTACCACGGTTCTCACAGCATAACACCGCCTCCTGGTTCCTGAGGGTGGACGTACTCTTAAGGGGGTCCAAGCTAAACGACCCCTGCGCCAAAGCTGACATCATCCTGACCTCCATCCCTGAGGAGATTTTTGACAAGATCGCTCCATGGTTCGACGCTCACTCCGGTCAGGTATCCTACGACGACCTGCGAACCAAACTAATTAGTATATATTCACTTTCTGTTTCAGCAAGGGCACAGAAGGTCCTTGATCTCAGCAATAGACCCAAGCGGTGACACCTTCCTCGTAGAAGCGTGGGATGAACTGGTTGCTGCCCGAAACTGATGCCAATGGACGATGACGCGAGATAAGCCTATCTTGCGAAATATTCCTTCGACGCCTTCCGCAGGACGTGAGAGCCCAGCTGACCGACACCGACTCCCTGCCGATGAACGACCTCCTGTCGAGGGCACAGTAGTTATACAAGGCTTCCAAGGCCTCCCGCCTTGGCGCATCATCCTCCTTCGACTGCTCATCCCTCGGCTCCTCGACGGCACCCTCTGTTGACGACGACGAAATCCTCGCCCTGACAAAGAAGAAACTGCCGCAGCCGATGCAGCAGAACCATGGACCGAACCCGACTTGGTGCTTCAACCACCAGCAGTTTGGTAGCAACGTAATAAAGTGCAGGGCCCCCTTCAAGTTCCCGAATAAACTTTGACGCAAGCCACCGCTGACATCGACCGTGGCCGCAGTAGCAGATCGCAGCAAGATTGGATTCTACATCCTCGATGCCGTATCCAATCATAGGCTTATGATTGATACCGGCTGTATGCATTCAACGTTTCCTCCCTCACCGTTTGACCTTGACCATGCGCCTAGCAGTGATGCTCCCTTGCCCATTGCTGTCAAGGGATCTTCCATACGGTGTTATGGGATTAAGGTGCTGAAAATCTCAATCATGGGCCCGTTTTGCTCTTGGCCCTTCGCCATCGCTAACGTCAAACCCCCTCTCCTCGGCGCCTCCAGCCACAGAAGCTCAGAGAGGCAAAGCGTGCCTTCGAAGACATGGAACGGATGGGCATATGCAAGAAGGCGTCCAGTCCTAGGGTGTCTCCTCTCCACATGGTGAAGAAACCGGACGGGACATGGAGGCCCTGCGGCGACTACCGGTGCCTTAACCTCATCACAACGCCAGACCACTACTCTCTGCCGAACATGCAAGACCTCACCAGCGCCCTCCAATGGGCAAAAATATTTACTTAAATGGACCTTCTTAAATCATACTCTCAGGTTCCTGTGTTCCCAGAGAACGTGGCTAAGACCACCATCATAACACTGTTCAGCTCATAATCAACCTTCGGCCTATGCAAAGCTGGGGCCACATTTCAGCGATTGATGGATAGCATCCTTGGGGACCTGCCATTCTGTGTCTGCTACGTGGACGACATCTTAATCTTCTCCAGGACGAAAGAGGAACACTTGAGACACGTCCGCACTGTGCTGAAACGCCTTTAGGAGAACGGTTTGATCCTGCGCTTGGACATGTGCATATTCGACGCCGAGAGGGTGGACTTCCTTGGATATAAAATATCCGCAGCTTGCGTGAAGCCCACGTCGTCAAGGTAGATGCCATGGAAACCTTCCCAACCCCAATGACCATCCGGCACCTTCAGGAGTTTTTGGGGATGGTAAACTACTACCTTTACTTCATCCCTAACATCACCCACATGCTGACTCCCCTCAACGACGTCCTGAAGGGAAAAGCCAAGAAGCTCATCTGGGGTCCCCTGCAGCAACGTGCCTTTGACAGGACAAAGGCCTCCTCGCCGAAGCCTACACCCTGGTGTAGCACAACGACTGCGTCCCCCTGAAGTTGACTACTGACGCCAGCAACGTCGCCTTTGTTGCGGTCCTGGGACAGATCGTCAACGGTTCCCAGCAGCTCTTGGCCTTCTTCAGCAAGAAACTCAAACCTGCAGAAACCAGGTACAGCACGTTCGACAGGGAGCTCTTCGCCATCTACCTCACCATCCTCCACTTCAAATACATGCTTGAAGGTACCCCTTTCACCATCGCGACGGACCACCAGCCCCTGATCCACGCAGTCTTCAGACGCATAGTCCTCTCGCCAACAACGACTCCTGGAAGTCCTCCCAGAATTCGGATGCACCATTAGCTACGTACCGGAGAAGAAGAACCCCGTCGCCGATGCCCTCTCCAGGATCGAGATCAACGCAGTCCACCTGAGGATCGACTACTCCAACCTCTCTGTAGAGCAGCAGAGCGACCTAGAGGCACAGGACTATCGTACGACAACATCAAGGCTACAGATGAAGGACATTCCCCTTGGCCCGGCCGAGGAAACCATCCTCTGTGACACCAGCATGGGGCGCCCCCGACCATGGATTCCTGCTTCCTGTAGAGGGAAGATTTTTGACGTCATCCACGGATTATCACACCCCTCGGGTCGCACTACGACCCATCTACTATCCAAGAAATTCATCTGTCCAGGGATCAAGAAAGACGCCCGTGATTGGGCGAGAACTTGCATTAACTGCCAGACAAGTAAGGTTAACCACCATACTGAGCCGGGGGTTGGTGATTTTCCCCAACCCAAGAGACGATTCGGACACATCCACGTGGAGGTCGTGGGACCTCTGCCCCCTTTAGGTTCTGCAAGATACCTCCTGACAATCGTCGACCGCTCTACTATATGGTTCGAAGCGACTCCGATGTCCGAAGCCACCACCCATACCTGCGTCGAAGCTCTCCTGTCGAGTTGTGATATCCTGATGATATCACGATGGACTGAGGTTCTGCCTTTTTGTCAGAGATCTGGCTCTCTCTGGCAAACCCGATGGGAACGACACTCCACAGCACCACAGCATACAACACTGCAGCGAACGGCATGGTCGAGAGAACTCATCGCACTCTCAAGGCAGCCCTGATGGCGAGATATTCGGACGAACATTGGAACGCGCAACTCCCATGGGTCCTCCTTGGTCTTCGCACCACTCCCCGGGCAGACGGCGAACCTTCCCCTGCGAAGAAGGTCTACGGCGTGGTGCTTACAGTCCCTGGCGAGTTTTTCCCTGCAACTACCGACGACACAAAGCTGCATCACCTGAGAGAGATCGCTGGGAAATTCAGGCTATGTCTGAAAACATACGATGAAAGGAGCAGACACTTCATGCCCAAGAACCTAAACGACTGCGACTATGTTTTTATCCGGGTCGATGCTCACCGCCAGCCCCTGACTAGACCTTATTGCAGCCCTTACAAGGTCATGAGAAGAACAGCCAAATCTTTTCTCTTGAACGTCCGGGGACAAGAAGATTGGGTGACGATCGACCGATTAAAACCAACGTTCGTTGAAAGCAACGAGAAGATCACCACTGGCCCTGGTAGACCCAGGATTCCGCCTCAGAACAAATCATCCACCAAGCGGGAGGATACCACGCAACGGCAGAAGAAAATGATTCCTCCGAAGCAGAGCAACCAGAGGGGAACTACATCGCCCTCTACGTTACAGGGATTAATCGCATCAACCATCTCCGATGCCTGCTGTCGTGGGGGGGGGGGGGGGGGGGGTTTGGGGAGTGAAAACTTGTAAGGACATCGTTTTCCCCTTTGTGTTTCCTTCCCCTGGAGACACTTTTGCAAATTTTAATTTTATTATACGTGCCACGCAGTGGCTTTTTGTCTCATGATGTGACAAAGCTCTTTGTGAGCTTTGTTTTAATGATTTTGACGGTTGGAGAAGTTTCCCTTCCGGGGCTACTTATCCGTCCGCACTCTTTAACTTAGTGACCGTTGCATGTTTAATAAACCGTCAGTCTCTCTCCTTTTGTCTTGCCGTCCTCACACTCACCACTGAGCTGCAGCCTTTCTCAAACTGCTTAGTGGAGGAAGCCTCTTCTTTTATTCACTTCCCTTTAAAAACTATAAAAGGAGTACACCTAAAGTTTAAGCTTGATTTGCTTATAAGACGTTGAGAGCAACGGGAAAAGATTGGCTACCTATTACTTATTTCTTAATTTCAGTCCCAATTCTATTTATTCCTTCCTATATATGTATTATTTACATATATCATTAACATAACATAAAATTCAAAACGTATGACATTGGTACCTACCAACCCAAGGCTTTGTAATGGGAGGATGAATTCAGCGTAGGTAGGTCAATTAGTATGGAGATGTACAAGAAATGAGCTTTTTTGTGAGGAGACAGATCAGAATAAACCCTCTGGCTAACGGAACACCTGGGCATCTCACACACATGTCAATGTGATGCACATTCAATGTTTCAGTCTTCAGCTGATAACCCTCATGGAAAAAGTCAGGAGGTCTTATACGTATCAAAAGGAGAATCAGTCAGCTAAGAGAAATTACATAGACATAACTATATATGTAATAAGGTTAATATATAAAATTTTCCAGCGGTAGTAGCCTAACTCCAAACTATTAGCGTGGTACAATTGTTTTCTTTTTTTAGTTTATCATTAATACAAAATGTTTTCGTTGTCATCTTTCCCGCTTGACGTTATAGTCTCCTTCCTATTAAAGGTATAATACATTTACTGTGGTTTAGGTTTGGGCATAATGCATAAACACGATTAGATTAAAAAAAAAAAAAACAGTAAAATAAAAAAATTTCAGCAATTTCAAATGAACTAATATTATTCTTTGTACAAACACTTGATCTTACTGTGCATAATCTTTATTTGAACTATGTGCCAGTATTTGTTTTTCATTCACTGAATATCCTCCTTTTAACTTTGCTTATAAGCTTATGTTCAAAGGATATTGTTTTTGTTGAGAAATAATAGTTTAGTAGGATATTGATTCCTGTCTATAATTTTTTTTTTCTACATTATCCTCATGATCACATAAATCTGTTGGAAGTACTGCAGTGCTTCACCATTAGGTAATTTCTTGTAGTGCTACCTTCGTACCAATGGCTGCAAGTGTTTTAAATCTGTTTTTAATATGTATAACGAAATTACAAAGTATTTGTTCAACATGAAGCACAACTGATTTTGATAAGGAAACTATTTTGTAAATGAAATTTTCTCTGAATTTCTTCCCAGAAAAATATAATGCACTGATAATTATTAAAAATAAGAGAATTCGGAATAAGACCAAAAAACTGTTAAAAAATAGAGCGTGAGCCCTTCATTCAAAGCACCCAGTAGCACTATGAAAGCACTACTCGTTTGATGTCATACCTTTCTTACTCGTCACATTCACCTGTCTTTTTATAATTAATGCCTTGGCATCCCCCAGACAGTAATAAGATGTTGTAAAACAAATGATATATATATATATATATATATATATATATATATATATATATATATATATATATATATATATATATATATATATATATATATATATATATATATATATATATATATATATATATATACATATATATATATATATATATATATATATATATATATATATATATATATATATATATATATATATATATATATATATATATATATGTATATTCCTGAGAAGCTGGTCTAGTGTTGGGTAAATATTTCATTCATGTATTTCATTAGTGTATTTAAAAGGTGTATAGCCAGCTCGTAAGGTGAGTTCCTCTCTTGTAGGTTTAGGTAATTGTATGTAAATTGCATGAGACTTTCATATTTCTTTTCATTGTGTTTTTTATTCAAGTGAGTATATGTAAATTTAAATGAGTTTTAAGAATTAACTATTTATTTCACCTATTTTATTACGAATTCTTATGTAAGCTCGTCTAAGTGTGCTGTACGAACCATACGAGGTATGAACGAGGGCTTATATAATTTTTTTTTTATGTTTTTACGAGGTATTGCGTCATGTTTGTAAGAGATTACGCAATTGCTATATTTCCATGTGTTTGGAATGTTCTCGAAAACCCGAGTTAGTTTTATCTTCTTTTTTAATGTTTTGGGGAGGTAGGTGGGCGTAGTTAGCTGAGAGAGGTTTACCTTGCAAGCCAGGTTTGTTCCCCTGTTCTATTTGTCTCGTTGGCAACCTTACGCTGCTAGGCATATATATATATATATATATATATATATATATATATATATATATATATATATATATATATATATATATATATATAAATATATATAAATATATATATATATATATATATATATATATATTCATATATATATATATATATATATATATATATATATATATATATATTTATATATATATATATATATATATATATATATATATATATATATATATATATATGTATATATATTTATATATATGAATATATATATATATATATATATATATATATATATGTATATATATATATATATATATATATATATATATATATATATATATATATATATATATATATATATATATATACATATATATATATATATATATATATGTATATATATATATATATATATATATATATATATATATATATATATATATATATATATATATATATATATATATATATATATATATATATATACATCCCCAGGAATGCACAGCAGCAGAAGAGATCCAGCCTGTCCCTATGTAAGGGCCCAAGTTCCCCTCTCTCTCGCAAGTGCCTTGAGTGTGTGCCCTATCCAAAGTGAATAAGTTTTTATCCAACATATAGTGTATAGTGTGTTCAAACATTGGTGAGACTTTGAAAAATAATTCGGTTGTGTTGTGTTGAAATAAGTGCTGGTGACGCATAAATTTTTTGTATTTGGCCCTGTGAGATTTAGGTGAGAACTGTTAAGTGTATTTATTTTGGTTTAATTTTTCAATTACCTAGTATGAGCTAAAAAATACCTCAGTTTATCAGTTACTTTTATGTAATTTTTTTAAGAGTTTAATCATTAAAGTGTTGAAGGTTAACTATTTTCATTAATTATCAAGATTAAATATTTCTATAAATCAACTTCCAGTGAAACAGGCGATTGTATAATTTTCACATGTATCTTTTTCTTGTCGTAGTCTAAGGTTTTGTCCAGATTAAATATTTCGAGTTATTCAAACGTTCGTGAAACTTTGAATAATAATTCGGGTGCGTTGTGTTAATATAAGTGCTGGTGTGGCATAAATTTCTTATAGTTGCTCTGTGAGATTAAGGTGAAAACAGTGAATTGTATTTATTTTGGCTTAACTGTTCGATTACCTCGTATGAGATAAAAACACGCAAGTGTATCAGTTACTTCTATGCAATTTCTTTAAGAGTTTAATCATTAGTGTTACGTGTTAACTATTATCATTAATCATCAAGATTAAAGATTTCTATGAATTAATTTATAGTGAAACAGTTAATTGTATAATTTTCAAAAGTATCTTTTTCTTATCTTAGTCTAAGGTTTTGTTCAGATTTAATATTTCGTAGTCATTCATTTTGGTGATAATGTCTGTATTACTGTTGTAAATTTTCATAGAATATATTTATTTTTGTAAAGTGTGAATTATTTCGATCACCCGGATTTCTTACAGAGCTCTCTCGTAATTTCTGACTAAGAATCAAAGTAAGAGGTTGTTCTGAATATTTCAAGTAATTAATAACTCAGTTTTGTTTTGAGTGTACTTAAGAGGCCTTTGGATATTCATTTATTTTATACATTGCCATCTGGGAGTTATATAATTTTTTCAGAGCTAGGGTATTAATATTTTTCAAATGTAACAGAGTTATGTAAAAATAAACTGGTGAGTTTTGAACCTAGGAGGTTATATAATTTGTCAGCCGTATTAAATATATTTTTGGTGCCCAGACCCAGGACCATAATAGGTATATATATATATATATATATATATATATATATATATATATATATATATATATATATATATAAACATATATATATATATATATATATATATATATATATATATATATATATATATATATATATATATATATATATATATACACAGTATATATATATATATGTATAACATATATATATATATATATATATATATATATATATATATATACATATGAATATATATATATATATATATATATATATATATATATATATATATATATATATATATATATATATATATATATATATATATATATATATACTGTACATATATATATATATATATATATATATATATACTGTACATATATATATATATATATATGTATATATATATATATATATATATATATATATATATATATATATATATATATATATATACTGTACATATATATATATATATATATATATATATATATATATATATATATATATATATATATATATATATATATATATCTATCTATCTATCTATCTATATATATATATATATATATATATATATATATATATATATATATATATATATATATATATATATATATATATATATGAGCTAATCACAGTCAGGTTGTTACTGATTGGGATGAGTGAGTGTCAACAGATTTTTCTTCTTTGTTAGAGAGGACGGTTACGATGTGGCTTGGGTGGCACTTTGAAAATGACGGTTACATTTTAGCTTTGGCTTGGCATCACCTAAACCTCTTCCGATTGGTTGTTATGAGACTTTCGGGTCAAAACAACCAATCATTGATCAGGCATAGTGAGGCCATGTATGAGCGCTTGGGTAAAAACCCCATAGGACGGCAGTCTGGTTTTGGAGGTCTTCAGAGAGTGCCAGGTTTCACGATGTGTGCCGACCGAGTACCATTTTTCTGAGGGCTTTTTCTTAGTAACGTAACGTAATTATAGTTAAAGGGTGCCCTTGTAAACCTAAGATAATACAGCATGTGTTAAATCAACAATTCGACTCTCATTTGTGCATGACGTTCCCTCTCAAATTGTGTTAACCATAGAATGGATTTTCTCTATCTTTGTTTCCCCCAAGATGTGAAGTGTGAACCCCCTTAATACGACCTAGATTGGGTCATATTAAATGGTGTCAGGTGTTGTGGGGTTATAATAATATTAACGATTAACGTCTGTGCTAAGTGATTTTAGCCGACGTGTGATTTTTGAAAAAGTGGAAACAAAAGAGATTAGTGACAATGGTTAACACGAGAAGTTCGACGTCGAATGGAGGTGACGGAGGGAGAGAGGGGTGAAATGAATTCTGTTGCTCTTGTATGCCCGGTACTCGGTGAACGGTTTCTCAACGCACATGATAGCAGATACATAACCATCGAGGCAGCCCGGCACCCAACCTGCATTGACAACCTACCAAGGATAGGGTGTTTTCAGAAGAGAACCTCGAAGAGGCAGAGGTCAGAGAGGTAGGAATGTGGCGACTGGCGGTTGTTGGAACTGTAGGGTGGTATTAACAGATGGCCACCTACGGCCTTTATGGCCCTACGATGACCAGCGGTAGTGATATGGATGTCAGGCCACAAACCACCATCTGAAAGCTGTTTAAAAAGAAAACAGCGTCGGCAGAAGAAATCATGTTTCCCCTGTACCAACGAGAGGGAGGGGAAGACGATGCAGGAAGGGGAAGACAACGCGGAAAGGGGACCAACGGTCCCTCGGGCTGTCCGTCAGACCGCAAGGACTGGGGACGGGAGTGCCAAGGAGTCAGCCAGCCATCTTTGCCCCAGAGTGTGGGGGAGGGGAGCTAGACGCTCCTCCAGTGAGCAGTAGGGGATGCCTACCTACCAGCGAGTGGTAGTGTGTCTTCCCAGGGAGTGCATAAGGAGGAGGAGGGGCGGAGCAGCAACCCCTCACCACCGCTCCCGATCATGGAAGTCGGAATGCTATTCCCGTCTTGGAATAGAAGTGGAATCATGTGTGTAACGAGGGTGAAGAACCGCTCGTTACGGATGCCAGCAAAATGTAGGAGTGTATGGTGCGGAACACGGCCAGAGCCCACACACGGGCTCAGTGACCCTACAATGATAAAACAGATGTAATAACTCGACGTAAAGCAGAAGGAACGACAACGAAAGAAATTAGGTTTAAGTAGACCTGTGGATGGAGCGCATAGAAAACGGGAAGATCTTGACGACTACGGAGAGAGAGAGAGAGAGAGAGAGAGAGAGAGTACATGCCCCCGTGAATGATTCCCGTGAATGAGTGTATGAGTGAGGTAGGAGATCAAATTTTCCGGATTTTTTGCGCAGGTGGATGGGTGTGTTCTTCATTGGAGACGGAATTTGATCTAGCGTTGTTTTTCCTTCCCCTTTGGTAGAGAAAGTCATCTGTGTAATTGATGTAAGTCCTTGTGCGTGGCATGTGGGTATAGGAAGTTCCCCTAAGGATGGCAAGAGTGTCAGTATTTTTAAGGAATTAGGTTAATCAATAAGTGTCATGTGTGTAACTCAATGAGTAACCACAAGCCTGTGGTACCAAGGGTCAGAACATAGTCGGTAGTACCTTTTAAGTTAATGAAGTGCATATGGACGTCCTAGGTCCTTTCCCCAAGGGGACAGGTAGTTAAGTGAGTATGTAACCCCGTACCCAGGGTTACCCGGGGAAAGGAAAGTGAGGAAGAGGCACAAGTCGATATTAGTGCCGTACTTAGGGCACGAGAGAGTGCGAGAGGACATGGGTCTTGAGATAATGTCTACCACGAGGTGATTGAGGTCATAAAAATCAGGTTTCCTTTACGTATGTTCATTCCGAGTGTTTTGTGAAAAGATGAATTAAATTTTGTTTAGTTTTTTTTTGGTTTTGTTCTAAGCATATCACGAGTATATCATTCATCGTACTGAGACATTTCTGTTGCATTTATGTTTGTGTTGAAATTAATTCAAATGTCGTTATTTTATGTTGATACCAATTTTGCTATTACCAATGTTTTATGTGTGTTTTTCCATTTTGTTGTACTGTATTTGAAAAAAAAATTTCTTTTATCTCTGTGGAGGTTTTCAGTGCTACTACAGGTAATTGCTAATCATGGGTTGAAAATTGAACATCATTACTTATGTTTTTGTTTTTCAGGAGAAATAATATTGCTCGGTCTTTGATAAGTGTTTTTCTTTTTATTATTATTCACTGTTTGAGTTTGCTCCTTGTTGCAGTGTCACGGATGTGTTAGAAATGGTTTTCTTATAATGGTAAATGTATCAAAGAGTGCTGGGATTGTAAGTTATTCATTTTGATTTCTCTTAATTTTTATCATTTTCTTAGTTTTGTGTATGTGATGATTTGTTGGTCCTTATGAAATTTTGTTGCATTTGAAACATTATTATTTTTCTGATTTTGTGCTCCAAATTTCGGTGATGATGTATTAAAACCTGATTTTGTGTTTCTGTATGATCTATTGTGGTCGTGATATCCATCTTTGTGTAACTTGCAATTGTAACACGCCAACCGGCCCTCTGATTTTGATTTAGATTTTTAATTTTAATTTTTGCATGCTCCCGAAGAGGGTGGTACTCAGCGGCAACATCTAGTGGAAAAATAAAGCTTGTGTTCAGTGGAAAAAAAACAATGATTAGAAAAGTTTCGTAAAAAAAGAGAGAAAAAAAATTGTTTTGAGAAAAAAATCTGATAAGTGTGAATTTTACGGGACGTAAAATTTGGGAAGGGAGTGATGAGCTAATCACAGTCAGGTTGTTACTGATTGGGATGAGTGAGTGTCAACAGATTTTTCTTCTTTGTTAGAGAAGACGGTTACGATGTGGCTTGGGTGGCACTTTGAAAATGACGGTTACATTTTAGCTTTGGCTTGGCGTCACCTAAACCTCTTCCGATTGGTTGTTATGAGACTTTCGGGTCAAAACAACCAATCACTGATCAGGCATAGTGAGGCCATGTATGGGCGCTTGGGTAAAAACCCCATAGGACGGCAGTCTGGTTTTGGAGGTCTACAGAGAGTGCCAGGTTTCACGATGTGTGCCGACCGAGTACCATTTTTCTGAGGGCTTTTTCTTAGTAACGTAACGTAATTATAGTTAAAAGGCGCCCTTGTAAACCTAAGATAATACAGCATGTGTTAAATCAACAATTCGACTCTCATTTGTGCATGACATTCCCTCT
>NC_090734.1:65558361-65565861 GCF_036898095.1 Palaemon carinicauda
GGTTGGGATACGTTTTGAACTCTAAACCTATTGGCCGTTAATGTTTCCAAAATGTTAAATGGGCCTTCAAACTTAGGTGTTAGTTTATAATTGAGTCCTTTACGTACATTTACCTGTATGTATACATTATCACCCACGGTATATGTTTTAGTTGGCTTCGCTATTTTATCATGATTCCTTTTCATTATGATTTGTGATTCTTCTAAATTCTTTCGAAGGATATCACATCGACTTTTGCTTTCATTTATACATTCTTTTAAAGGATTTGATAGATTAGTTGTAGGCGTTAATACATGGAAAGGCGTTCTAACTGGGGTACCATACAAAGCTTCATGCGGTGACATTTTAATTGATATATGATATGAATGATTCAGAGTACTCAGTACTGCAGGTATTGCAATATCCCAGTTGGGGTCTAATCCCCCTAGTGTTACTCTTAATATATTTAAAACCTTCCTATTTGCTCTTTCCACTAGCCCATTCGACTCTGGGTGATATATCATGGTATTTATTTTCTTTATGCTAAGGAATTCACACAATGAGGTAAGAAAGTGATTATTAAATTCTCCACCCGAGTCTGAGACTATCATGTGTGGAATTCCATGTTTACAAATGTAACACTCGTAAAACTTCCTAGCACATTCAATCGCAGTTTTAGTTTTAAGCGCTATTAGTTCTGTATATCAAGTTAAAGCATCTACAATTACTAAGAGGTGCTTATTTCCTCTGTCTGACTCGTAAAATCCTGTTAACAAATCTAAATGTATTCTTTCAAAGGGTTGATTGGGCACGGGATAAGCCCCTAGGCTGACAGGTGTTTTCGTATGCCCTTTGTTTTCCTGACATGTGCGACACTTAGCTATGTGTTTTTTATATCTGTAAGCATTGTATGCCAATAAAACAATGATTTGGCTTTCTGTGACATTAATGAGAACCCCGGGTGTCCATGTAATGGATTTGCATGCAACCAATTCAGGACAGTGGAAATAAGTGAGATTGGTACTACTACCTGGTCGTTAGTTACATGTGGTGTATTGCGGGTTTTCCTTGTCACGGTCCTACACAGAATATTATCTTTGATTATATAATTCTGCTGCTTATACTTTACATATCCCTTTTCCTTATGATTGCCTTTCAAAGCATTTATAATTGTTTCTATTTTCTGATCTTTTCTTTGCTCAGTCTGTAATAATTCAGCGCTCCAGCCTAAATCTTCTTGTTCAGATATCGTTTTAACAGTAGGCATGGATGTTGATATATCTATTAATGAAGGCTCCGCACAAGATGACACGGGGTTGCGTGATAATGCATCCGCAATGATATTTGCTTTCCCAGGTAAATACCCGATTCTTGCGCCAAAATCTTGAATGATCAAATGCCACCGAGTTCGTTTAGGGCTGTGGTTGAAGCCTTTAAAGAACTCGGTTAGTGGTTTATGGTCAGTAAGAACCTTAACGGGATAACCGTATATTATGAACTTAAAATGCACAATTGAATTAACAATAGCTAGCCCTTCCTTGTCTATTACTGCATACTTACTTTCGGAAGTTCTCAGTTTTCGAGCATAAAAAGCTATCGGGAAAAATTATTTATCATATTGCTGAAGCAATACCCCTCCTACTCCTAAGTCTGAGGCGTCTGTTGCAATGAAGAATTCCTTACCGAAGTCAGGAAATTTTAAGATAGGAGAACTACACAGTTCATCTTTCAAGGTATTAAACGCCTGTTGATGATGCTCAGACCATATGAAATCTACGCCCTTCTTCGTAAGATCAGTTAAAGGAGCGGCTATTATTGAATAGTTGCATATAAAACGCCTGTAATATCCACTACAACCCAGAAATTGCTGTATTCCCTTGACATTAGTAGGTATGGGAAAATTACGTATAGCCGACACCTTATCATGGACTACTTTAAGACCTTGGCTTGACACCATGAAACCCAAATATATTAATTCTGTTTTGAAAAATTCACACTTACTAATCTTTATCCTTAAGTTATGTTGTCTTAATCTCTGTAGTACTAGTTCTAACTTACGTAGATGTTCTTCTAAGGTGTTGGAAAAGATTACAAGATCGTCCATATAGGCATGCAATATATCCCCCTACCAAGTCTCCAAACACTATGTTAATCATTCTTGTAAATGTTATGGGAGCACAACGTAAACCAAAAGGCATCCGTAAAAATTCATAATGTCCCCTGGCTGTGCTGAAGGCTGTGTATGGGATACTATCTTCTTTTAATGATATCTGGTGAAAGCCTTTAAGTAAGTCCAAACTGGTAAAATATTTATTCTGACCTAACAAAGACAAAATATCATCAGTACATGGCACTGGGAATCGATCAGGGATCGTCTCCTCGTTTAGACGACAGAAGTCTACGCAGATACGCCATGTTCGATCTTTTTTCGGTACAACTATTAATGGAAAATTATAAGGACTGTTTGATTTCCTAATGACTCCTTCTTCTAGCATTTTACCTACTTCATCATTTATTTCATTCTGGAATTTCATAGGGAGTCTGTACGAGGGTACATAGATAATTTTCTGCTTGTCCTGTAACCTTATTTGATGCTCGATGACATCTGTTTTTCCTAAGGATCCATCCGTAGTGGAAAAAACATCAGGATATTTAGTTTAAAGTCCAAAAATTTTCTGCTGAATTTCTTCGTCTTGAATGTCTTTATTGATTTTATTTCTAATAGATTGCAAAAGGGATTCATCCGCAACTGATTGAGCGTGATTGATTTCAGCAACGGTAAGAATACGATGTTTATAAAAAATTCTACATTCAAGATATGTTGATTTTTGTGAATTACTAAAGTGTTATTTAGATGATTACAGACTTCAATATTACATTGTTGATGTGAGCCTACTGTATAAGTAGCTTGTGTGACAGACAATCCGTTAGTTTTCAAAGTGTCGGAGAGGATTAACATTTCAGATCCCAGTAATGTTTTCTTTATTTGCACTATTAAATTCGAAGGTACGTTTGGCTCGATAGATTGCGTGCAAGATGATATTACGGGTGAACGAGAATTCTGCTGGGTCGCGTATATCATTTTTTTATTAGTGAGAGCAGTTATTGGTTCTTCAACGTACGTTACGGTTACATTTGTCGTCTCCTTTTTATCCAAAACTGATTTTAAGGTATTAGAAGACTTATAGAATTTTCCTTTGATATACACGCCGTGCTTGGCAGGGGCTAAGATAATGTTTTAATTTCCCATAGATGGGTATCCTATAATTACAGCTGGATACATATCAATGTTTTGTACAACAACAAATGTATCGGCAAACGTGCGTTTACCGACTTTGAATTGAACATGAGTTATGCCTATGACATTTAATTCATTATTTCCTATACCCGAGAGTCTCACTCCGGATTTTTCTATCGGAAAGTTCGAAAACAACAAATGATGTGTTCTCAAATCCATGATATTACGTGGACTACCAGAGTAAGAAAATAACGTAAAGGATTTGTGTTCTAAATTTACAGCATATAATGTTGGTCGTAACTCATTTTGGCTTATTATTGTATGAATTCGTTGCAAATCTACGGGAGCATGCACTGTTTTACTTAATTCGGCCGTGTGTTTCATAGGAAAATCTATTGCCTCACAATGATCTGATAAAACATTAAATTGATTATTCAATACTATTGATGTTGACATGAATGACCTTGACCCAACATCACTCTCTTCCCCACTGGAGTTAATTATGTGGTATTTGCTTTGCTCTGCACATTCTGAAAATTAGTCTGACCTTGCGAGGTCTGGTTTGACGACCCAGGCTCAGTGATATTCGAAGAAGTGTTTGTTTGTTTCGGATTCTGAACTATATTGACGTTTGGCTGTTTCTTCTTATTGTTAAAATGAGGATTTTTCTTTTTATTTCCATATGGAACTGACTGTGGAATTGACTGTGTGTTTCTTGGATTCTGTTGTGTCTTACGCGAGTAGCACTGACTATATGAGTGAGTCGAACTATTATGTATCGAACAAAATTTCGTTCTGCAGTCCGCGATCAAGTGAACTTGACGTTTGCAATTATAACACATCATTCCCGCAACTTGACTATTATTAAGTACATTTACTTGTTGTGGCTTTGTTTCATTCTTTGCAAAAACTTGAGTTAACACGGGATCAAGGTCAGGACACTTTGACATATGTTTTTTTATCTGTTTATATACATCTAATTCCTTACTTGCAGGCGTTAACTTTTTATCAAAACACCGCACTAAAGCTTCAGGCAACATAAGTGTCATGAAAGTTAAATACATTAATCGTAAAAATCTTTCACGGAGATGTTATCTCTAGTAACCCAAGTGGAATTACCTAAAATATCTTGATATTCATTAAGCCTATCAGCTATGAGAGCTGCTCTCTCAATAGCATTAAGCCGATTCATAGTGGCTTGATTAAGTGTATTTCTTAACGTTAATACTACATCCAAGGCTTCTTCACCCCCATAGACCGCGCGTAACCTAACTTTGAAATCATCCCAGGTAACTGCTTCTTGAAATGAAACACCTCTTAAATACGCACTCGCATCCCCCTTGGAAAAATATATAAAACTTTTAGCTTCTTGTAATTGTATAAAAGGGTCTACAATTTGTTTGGCATTTAAATGGGCATCGATGGATGAAATCCATGACTCCACATTTTGAGGCAAGAACCCATTAACCCGACCCTGAAAAGGAAGGATTGCAGAGCTGGCATTTACAAGCGTCACAATCGGGAGAGGATTAATCTGTCCTACGCCACTAGGTCCAGGGATGGGGCTCACAGGGGGTGTCATGACTACTGTATTTCTTTTCCTATCTCTACGACCCCTTGCAATTCTATCAAAATATCTATATGAATACAAACGTCCACTGCGTAAGCACCCAATGATAAAGATTATAACAAAATTCCCTAAAACAATGCTACTAATCCCAAGACATTTCCCGAGAATTTCTGAAAGAAAACGGAATTAGCACAAAGAGAGAAAAATTCTAGATGAGAGTTCGGAGTTGAACACAGTTTCCTTTAATGAAAGGAAAATAAAAGATTAGCAAACCACTCACCCCGGTAATAATCGACTAATGACTCGTGATAACTACACTTCACTGCCCAAACTGAAATGAATAAGAAAATTGTACTTAGCTTTATATGGTTCTGTGTGATGTCGTCATATCCTCTCTCTCTCTCTTGATGTTTGGGTGAATGTGTCGGTCCGATTTCCTCTCTCTCTCTTGATGTTTGGGTGAATGTTTCGGTCCAATTTCCGTTGAATGTAGTGCTTCCTGGATATGTTTTGTAAGCGTTGAACGTCAGTCCTTGGGTTTCCTAGGATGTTGATTGAAGATCCAGTTCATCAGTTTGTATGTATAACATTCATTAAATGTTTTATTCTTCGATGGACTATGATACTTAGTCAAAATTGTATATTCATTACTGTTGATTTCTTGAAGATCTTTCTCTGGTTTTTACAGCTTTATTGTTGATTTCTTGAAGATCTTCCTCTAATTCTTAGAGTCTTATTGTTCATTTCTTGAAGATCTTTCTCTGATTCTTAGAGTTTTATCGCTGCCACCATTTATTATTGTGCTACTGTTATTAACACACATTGAGTATGTGTTGTTTGAGACGTTGCGTCTTGAAATAAAGTCAAGCATATTAACTTTAAAATGGTTTATTCTCTAAAAACAACAGTGTTAACATCTCCATCACAGGAGTATAGCTGGTTTGGTCGGATGACCAATTCAGGTGAAGTATAGATAAGAACTGCCTAAAATATCGATATCACAGATATCGTACATTTAGTTATCTCAGCATTTAAACACAATATGTAAACTTTATACTAGTCGAGGAAGACACCTGCATCCGGTGGCGACACAATCTTTCACACGGTATGCATTTGTGTTTATGCTTTATAAAAATGTTACATTGCTGAGAGATGCAAAATGCATCCTGTTATGATTTTGTCTGACTACAGCAAATCTCACACTAGCTTCTTCTTCCACAATGACATTACGTCATGTGTTTCAAACATGTAATAACTAACTATTACATATATATATATATATATATATATATATATATATATATATATATATATATATATATATATATATATAGTACATATATATATATATATATATATATATATATATATATATATATATATATATATATATATATATATATATATATATATATATATACAGTACATATATATATATATATATATATATATATATATATATATATATATATATATATATATATATATATACATACTGTATATATATATATATATATATATATATATATATATATATATATATATATATATATATATATATATATATATATATATATATACATATATATTTATATTTATAACGGTTAGATTTTGGCATTTAAGAGCTTATTCTGCTTTTGGGCATAAGCCAATTTGGTTATCTCTTCAGAAGGATGAGATGTCCACTGTATTTTGAGTTTGAAAACGAAGACCTTCGTCTGACTGCCTTAGAACTTTTGTCAGAATATAGTTTTCAAATATAATGTATGGGTGTAAGAACAATTGTTAGTTTGATATCCTTCCTGTCCAAGTACCGGGAATCACAAAAATGAAGAAACGTGAAAGTTTGTGCTGAAGAGACTTCTTGTCACCCAGAATTAAGAGTTTAGTGTTTGTATTTGCACCCAGCCACTTCATATCTATTGACATTAGACCAGAAAATCTTATATTGCCTTGGTTAACATGCCTAATGCATGCAATAAATTAATGGTTAAAACCCATTTTCTAGATCAAATATAATCTTATATTAGGCATAGTATAATATCAGAAATTAATTACTGGTCCTTTTCTATATATAAAATATCCAATAAGAGATGTTCTAGTTTTCATATAGGCTAAGTTCTTTTATTTCTACCAAACTTATTTGTTTTTAAATATTTTCCAAATTTTTTCCCATCCTGTACAAAATATTGGTTGCCTTTATAAGATATGGACAATGAATAAGGTAATCATTATGGTTAATAATTTTGATGAAATTTGGTAGTATGATCCATCTTTTGTATAATATTTTGTAAATAAATCTAAAGTCTTTAGGCATGATTTCTTTCTAATTGTCATATATAGGGTGTTTAAAGTAAATAATTTATAAGAATTTAGACAAGTTCTTGACAGCCGTTAACTGGGTTAGAAGTAGGGCGGTGGTTGCCGACCTATGACCTCATCTCCACGTACCTGGGTAGTGTGGAAATCAGTTTGAACCGATTTCCTATCATTTTTCGATATCTGGTGACCCAAGCACACGTGTGCTGAATCTGTTTCCATGTCAACAGGTACATCTGGGAGAGGGGATGTAAAGGAGGCGAGAATCGACTGGATGGGGTTGCATCACCTGCAACCGCTACCCACAGGCAACACAAGCCCTCATACCCTTTAGCAATGAGCGGACCATAAGAATAGATGGGAAGCCGAGAGTAGTTAGTTCAAGTTCGAGTCT
>NC_090734.1:65575861-65608361 GCF_036898095.1 Palaemon carinicauda
TTCCTTAGTTCGTCGGTCCATTGTCTTCTCTCCCTTTCTCTGCTTCTTTTATAATCTCTAAGGACCCATTTTGTCATTCTTAATGTCCATCTATTGTCATTATATGTCCTATGTCCATTTCTTTATCTTACATGTTGTTAGAATATCCTATACTTTAGTTTACTCTTGTATCCATGTTGCCCCTATTCCTGTCTCTTAGTGTTATTCGCATCATGCTTTCCATAACTCCTTGAGTTGCAACCAGCTTATGTTCTAAGGCTTTAGTAAGGCTCTAAGTTTTTTGTGCATATGGTAATACTGTCAGGACCATCTCATTAAATACTTTTCTTTTTGGAGAAAGTGGGATTTTAATTTTCATAAACTAATATTGTTTACCAAATGATCATCACAAGCTTATCCTTCTTTTGATTTCGTACTTGTGTTCTGGGGAAACATTTCCTGTCTGTCTAAGTACGAATATGCATTAGTAATCTCCAAAGGCTCGTCCATAACTCCTATTGGTTGTCTCTGCTCTTTCATTGAACATTATCTTAGTTTTTCTCATATTCTTACATTCTGCTCTCTCTATTCAAATCTTCTATGATCTTTTGTAATTTCTCATATGATTCACTAAATACTACTACGCTGTTGAGGTAATCCCCATTAATATTAATTCCTACATTTTCATAATCTCAATTTTCAAAAACTTCCTCTGGCATGTTGTGAATAATTTAGGAGAGATGGAGTCTCCCTGTCTAACTCCTTTCTCCATGGGAATTGTCTCACTATCTGCATGTAGTTTTAGGATTGCTGTACTTCCTGTATAGATATCTTCAGGTGTTCTAACATAAAATTCTTCTATTCATTATTTTTCAAGGGATTTCATTGGTGCTGATGTTTTGACAGAATCAAAAGCTTTCTCATAGTCTATAAATGCCATACATAGTGGTTTGACATGTTCTGTTGATTTTTCCATTCTCTGGTTAATTACACGGATATGGTCAGTTGTTGAATACCCACTTCTTAAGCCTGCCTGCTCTCTTGGTTGATTAATGTCTAGCTATCTTTCTATTTGCCCTAATATAATCTTAATAAATATTTTATATACTACGGAGAGTAAACTTATTGGGCGGTAGTTTTTGTTGTCTTTTGTGTCTCCCTTTTTGTGAATTAGTATAATGAGGAAGTTTTTGCAAAGCCGTAGGTATAGAGCATTCTTGCAGACATTTGGTGAAGAGATCATCATCCTATGGGATTTACTTTTTTTACAGAGAATAAATCTATTTCATTTTTCGGTTCTTCACTTGGGCTTCTCCATGTCCATATTCTATGTTCTGTTTTACAAAAAAAAGTGATCATGATTTTGTTTTGATATTGTTTCTCTCAGCAAATTGATATGGCTCCCGTGGACTGGGCACTAAAATATATAGTATACTATGACTCGTGATTGGGAACCAAATTTTTAATATTATAGCCTATATATATATATATATATATATATATATATATATATATATATATATATATATATATATATATATATATATATATACTATGATTGGCAAGTTAAACAACCTCTCGAATTCCAAACCACCTTGTTTGCTTTTACATTAAAACTGTTACACTTTAAAACATTAATTCACGAATTCTGAGACAGTTTAACAACTCCCAGACAGCAATATATAAAGCACTAAATATCTAAAAGTCTCTTAAACACACTCAAAACCAAACTGGGTAATTACTCTTAAGTATTATTAACACTTATTTAACTCTCACTGTGGTTCTTAACAGGAATTGAGCGGAATCTGGTCTTAAATAATGATGATTGGAATGATACACTTTTTACAAAAATGAATATATTCTATATAAATTACAACACTTTGAAAAGAATTTACATAAGAAAATAAGTCACTGGAAAAATCTAATTCTGAATAGAACTTAGAATAAGATAAAAATGTTACAATTTGAAATTATATAACCTAAACTTGACTTAAACTATCATATGTGAATAAACCTTAACATAAGAAAAGAGATATTACAATGAAAATAATACAAATGCTTGAGATAATTCTGAAATAATACAATGTTCCCATTTGACACTTAATGAATAATATATAACCTCATCACATAACAAAATCCATCTTCCCTACAGGGCCGTTTACAAAAACGTTATAAAATGCCAACACTTACACTAATACATTGAATTAAAAAATCACCTTTTAGTCTTGCGTGACACACAATTTGCTTTGGGGCACAGAGTCACTTAGGAGAGGACACACTAACGCATTAAACACTTTCGACAAATACACTGGATTATTAGCGAGAGAGAGAGAGGGAGAGGTGAAGGAGGCTATTTCAGGCTGTGGTTCTAATTTGATCTCTATGTTTGTCAGTCTCTGACGGTAACCTAACCTTGGTCACCTATATATGGAATTTGGCTAATTCCAGAACCTTCCAGGGTTGAGTTCTGGTAGCGTGGGGGTCTGTGCCTAAGGGGCGTCAGAGTTTCCAACTAGATGAAAATGCCACGAGGCGAATCAGGGGAGTTTCAGGCAACTCTCCGATACACCTCTACGCACCCGCGAGATGTCTTCCCATCTAGCTCTGCCAACCTATTGTCCCCGAAGTTAAAATAATAGCATACTCTCGCCGGGCATCGCGAAGTTTCAAAAGCACGTTTTACCGAAAATTCTATCTCTCAAACATGACGCAATATATCATAAAATATAAAAGAACATTACCTAAGCCCTAGTTCCTATCTCGCACGAGGCCTACACCACTTTAAATAGACAACATAATACTTCATAGCAAACATGTGAGAATAAGAAGTTAAGTCTTAAAAAATAACATAAAATTATGTATATTGACTTGAATAAAAAGTACAATGAAATTCACGACGAAAGGAGCTCATTTTACGGACTGGGTATTATTATTATTATTTCTATCCAAGCTACAACCCTAGTTGGAAAAGCAAGATGCTATAAGCCCTGGGGCTCCAACAGGGAAAAATAGCCCAGTGAGGAAAGGAAATAAGGAAATAAATAAATGAAGAGAACAAATTAACAATAAATAATTCTAAAATAAGTAACAACGTCAAAACAGACATGTCATATATAAACTATTAACAACAACAAAAACAAATATGTCATAAATAAACTATAAAAAGACTCATGTCCGCCTGGTCAACAAAAAAGCATTTGCTCCAACTTTGAACTTTTGAAGTTCTACTGATTCAACCACCCGATTAGGAAGATCATTCCACAACTTGGTCACAGCTGGAATAAAACTTCTAGAGTACTGCGTAGTATTGAGCCTCGTGATGGAGAAGGCCTGGCTATTAGAATTAACTGCCTGCCTAGTATTACGAATAGGATAGAATTGTCTTGGGAGATCTGAATGTAAAGGATGGTCAGAGTTATGAAAAATCTTATGCAACATGCATAATGAACTAATTGAACGACGGTGCCAGAGATTAATATCTAGATCAGGAATAAGAAATTTAATAGACCGTAAGTTTCTGTCCAACAAATTAAGATAGAATGAAAGAATTAAAACACTTCTTCAGAATAGATTGATCACCGAAAATCTTGAAAGACTTTCTCAGTGCACAAATGAAAACAATACATGAAATACATATAAAATTATTAATAAACTACAATGTTTACTCTACTCTACACCAGCTTCGTAAGAATATATATATATATATATATATATATATATATATATATATATATATATATATATATATATATATATATATATATATATATATATATATATACATCAGGAATACTCAGCCAAAAAAATATAATAACTATAACCTTGCTTTGAATGAAATTACTTACTTAGGAAACTGTGAAAAATTAATCTGTATTGGAAGGGACAATATTCAGTGGACCGGCAAAATTCACTCAACATGTATCTCCTGTAATAAGGTTTTTAACAAAGTTTTGTTAACCTCCGTAAATTGTTTAATGTGAATATCCAAGACAATCGGCAAAGTTTTACGTTTACACAATTTTAACGCAGGCATGTAGGCCTATCAATATTCTGATATAAGTTATCATATACCATAAAATTTGAGATTTACAAAGTACTTACCTTATCTGCCATAAATCGGCTCTACTCAGTACGTGAATGAATCGCCCCTTGTCCATATAAATCTAGAGATGCTTCAGCTGGAGAGTTATTGGTTCCCTTGACTGGCCATATTGTACTACATTGGATCCCTCTCTAAATACGGTTAATTTCTCCTTTGATTACCCGAATATTCTGTCCTACTCTGTACCCCTTCTCCTTGTTCCTTATAAACCTAACAATATCAAGATAACAGAAAAATAAAAACTTCAGTCAAAGGGTAAACTACTGCACAGCAATTGCTGAGTGGCTAATTTTCACTTAAATAGAAGAGACTAGCTATGGTATGCAGGTCTTGTGTACTATGGATTAGATTTTTCTCGTTTATTATGTCCTTTCCTCACTGGACTATTTCTCATCTTTGAACCTTTTGGTTTATATCATCCTGCTTTTTCAACTTCAGTTGGATTTTCGCTAATAATAATAATAATAATAATAATAATAATAATAATAATAATAATAATAATAATAACATTGCCGTGATCAATGAATGTTACTGACGTGGCTACATATTGTCATAGTTTTATCTTCAATAACCTATTCATTTACCTTACAAGTTAGCTCTCTCTCTCTCTCTCTCTCTCTCTCTCTCTCTCTCTCTCTCTCTCTCTCTCTCTCTCTCTCTCTCTCTCTCTCTCTTTTTCTTTTTGTATATATATATATATATATATATATATATATATATTCATATATATATATATATATATATATATATATATATATATATATATATATATATATATATATATATATATATATATATATAGAATTATGTATTCATATATATATATATATATATATATATATATATATATATATATATATATATATATTCATATATATATATATATATATATATATATATATATATATATATATATATATATATATATATATATATATATATATATATATATATATATATATATATATATATATATATATATATATATATATATATATATATATATATATATAGTTGAAGATATAAGTATATATGTAATATATATTATTATTATTATTATTATTATTATTATCAAATGCTAAGCTACAACCCTAGTTGGAAAAGCAGGATTCTATAAGCTCAGGGACCCCAACCGGGAAAATAGCCCAGTGAGGAAAGGAAATAAGGAAAAATAAAATATTCTAAGAACAGTAACACCATTAAAATAAATATTTCCTATTTAAACTAAAAACTCTACCAAAACAAGAGAAAGAGAAACTAGATAGAAAAGTGTGCCCGAATGTACCCTCAAGCAAGAGAATTCTAACCCAAGACAGTGGAAGACCATGATACAGAGGCTATGGCACTACCCAAGACTAGAGAACAATGGTTTGATTTTGGAGTGTCCTTCTCCTAGAAGAGCTGCTTATCATAGCTGAAGAGTCTCTTCTACCCTTACCAAGAGGAAAGTAGCCACTGACCAATTACGGTACAGTAGTTAACCCCTTGGGTGAAGAAGAAACGTTTGGCAATCTCAGTGTTGTCAGGAGTATGAGGGCAGAGGAGAATCTGTAAGGAATAGGCCAGACTATTCGGTGTCTGTGTAGGCAAAGGGAAAGAACCGTAACCAGAGAAAAGGGTCCTATGTAGTAATGCCTGGCCAGTCAAAGGATCCCATAACTCTCTAGAGGTAGGATCTCAATGGGCAGCTGGTGCCCTGGCCAACCTACTACCTATAGACTTTTAATGTGTAATACACCTGCGGCCAGCACCATACATACAAACTAGAGGGGCACTCCGTAGAAAGCATGCCCTCGTAACTCTAAGCAGTCTTATTTTACTGTCAACTTTACTCTGTACTTGTACATCAACATAAGTTCCCCAAAATATAATGAATTTAACCTTGGTCAGACACCACATGTCCATGAAGTTTTTGTTTAAATTGGTTCTGTAGTTTTTTTCTGTAATGTTTTCCATTAACAAAAAATACCCTTACTAAATATATTCCATTTTAAAAGTACTACCGCATACTTGTACTTTCGTGGACTTAATCCAAAATGTTATAGACTGATCTTTGGGGGCAAACCCAACATGCAACATACAGCAGTACTTTGAAAAGAATTGCAATGTTAGTTTGTTTTGTTTGTTTGTGAACAGCATTATGCAAAAACTTCTAAACCAAATTTCATTGCACCTGGGGTATGACCCAAATACATATCAATTAGATTTTGGATGGAAGTCATTGAGGAAAACGTAAAAAATGGAGTTATGAGAAAAATAAAAGTTTTAATTTCTGTTTTTGGGCTCAAGCCATGACGTCCGGATGGAAAGTTTCTTCAGTAGCTTCCTGAGGGTATATATGACTACAGTAGATATTCCCAGAGAATTAAACTAAAGGTTTCACAGAATTCTAACTTCTGGTGCGAGTACCCATAAGGTTTCCCTTTAGGATATCGTATAATAACAGGGACATATGCTTGACACGCCACATAGCTATCTGCACCCCACATAGCTTTGACGCTTCGAGGAGAAAGTGTGGCAAGTATGGGAGGAGCCGTTACAAAACTCTCCTCCTGTGTTACTGTTACGGTACCTAGCGACGTAAACAAACGGCCGCCATAGCTGGCCGCCATCTTGACTGACGTCACATCCGCCCGCTCTATTCCTTTCCCTGTAGCGTATCTGAGCAAGTGTTTTTTTCCAAGTGTTCGCTAATTAATTTTCATCATGTCACAATCTTCAGCCTCGCCTTCTTCTGGAAAGTTGAGTACCATATTCTTGTATCGTATGAATAAGCTCCAGCCGTAAAGTAACGACTTTTTATCTTTATATCTTGTGTTTTGTGGCGGAGCTGTGCCCCGACCGGAGGCGTCATGTTGCGACGCTGCTGTTCGCCTCGCATGCTTTATTTAGTTAGCCAGAACAGCCCTCCCAGTCTTATAACTAATTATCAATATTAGGTATTTAGTCTTCATTGCTAGGAATTAATTATATTATGCCGATAGTATTCGTTTTCGGCGACCACTGTTAGCCGAACCCTATGCTAGATTGCTAGCCTAGCCCCTAGGCTCGATAGCCTAGTGTTCATGTTTACTTCCTGCATGCTATAATAAGTGTTCCTAGTGTTATTTTATGAAATGAAGATATAGGCTTTCATACAAACAAGATTCAGTAATTGCACATATGTTTTTTTCGCTTTCTAAGGAATATACAAGGGGTTTTGGTGATTTTGGTAGTCGATTCCCTTGCCCATAACCTACGCTAGGGCTCTTGTATACTTCCTTAACCCTCCCCCAGTTACCTTATCTAAGGTAATCTCCTCCCTCTGAGGTAGCTTAGGCTACATCCTGGAACTCCTTGCCTCGAATTGGATTTGGGTAAGGTTGGGCTAGGATTTTTCTTTCCCCACTCCTTGCCATACTACATGCGCTTTGAGTTTGGGACAGAACCTCAGTGTACCAGTCGTTCGTCCCCAGCCCTCCTTTACGAGAATATACTCTCCTTCTGGTCCTGCTGGAGGGCGAAGGTGGTGGGGCTCTGCCCTTCCCCCTAGTCCACACTTGGTTGGGTTATGACCCTTCCTCCCTGTGGCCTAGCGACTTGTCCTACCCCTGCCTATCCTGATCTAGGAGACTAACTCACCTAGTCTAGGTTAGGCAGCCTAAGGGGATTCTGCTTCTTTATAGTTTAGGACGGGACACTAGTGCTGTACCTACTCTGTGTTAACCTACCCTAGGCTGGAGATGGACTCTTCCTACCTACACAGGCTAGCCCTGAACAGAATCCCCCCCCCCCCCCTTGGGAGTGCAGGCGGGTTGTGGGTTCGGCTCGGCCCTTTCGTTGGTTAGTCCGTACTGCTACGCTTCCCACAGATAGTCGAACTATGGGATAGCATTCGACGGTCGGGCTGCCGGCGGGGGACCTCCCTTATTTAAGTGTTCTTCGGTCCTCCCTTGGGCCGCCACTGGCAATATAGCCGACTGCCGGTTCTCTGCCGCCGGATGAAAGGTCGCACCCCTCCCTGTCATTTGAACACTTCTTCCGGAGGAAGATTGGAATGGGTACTGGGTATTACCCTTCCCTCTATCTCCTCCTATCCTATCCCTCTCTCTCCTAGTGTCGGTCCACTGCCGCCTCCACTCTGCCAGCGCTAGCCGTCAGCGTCTTTGGTGCCGTACCTGTCTCATTGAATGATGTCAGTGTCGGTCTACCGTTGTCGGCCACCTACCGGCTGCCGGGGGCCGCCGACTTGCCGGCGATCTGTCATCACCTAAGGTGTCACCCTTTCTCTCTGCCACATAGACTGATGGCTTGGAAAGGTCCATCCTTCATGGGGACCTGCCGGCGCCAGACGAGCCTCCGGCATGCCACCAAGTGCCGGCGCCACCAATCTTGGCTTTACAGTGGACAGTCATTTCTCCCTCCTGCCGGCAGCTATTATTGTGCAGCTATGGATAATAGCCAGTACACCTATGGTATAGTTATACCCTAGACTGAAAACTATTGTGTATAGTTGTACAGTAAAATCTTTCCAGCATATTCTGCGCATCCATGTGCAGTCTCTTGCCGGGACCTAATCTGTTAAGGGGCTTAGCTTATCCCCCTTTTTCTTATACACTGAATGAATTCAGCTTCCCCCTCTCACTGTATCTAATTCCCCAGAGGAAGCCTAAGCTTGGCTCATCCGACACAGATGTTCTTCTTCCTCCCAGGGCCCATGACTGTCCTCTTGAATTAGTTACAGTATGGGGTCGCTGCAATTGGCTGGGCGGGATTCACAAATATGTGTCTTTCTTACCTCCTTTTTAGCTTACCTATCCCAAGCTTATACACAAATGCAATCTTATATTATAGGTTTATTAACTTAATTCTAATCTAAGATTACTGTAGGTCATGTTTGTATTGACTTCTAAGTACTCATTACCTCTTTCTTTTACAGGAGGAGTACGTGAAGTGTTAGAGCGCCTTCTGCAGCGTTCGTCGCCCTACCTTTTATGGACACCTGGCGTGCCGGACTCACGCTGGCTGTTCAACCACGAAGGGGAACCTTCGCTATTGGGATCCACAGGCCTGTACCGTGTGCAAGGGCCTGCTTGATGAGGCGTTTGATAACCCTCCGTCAGCGGGGGCCAGGGACAACGCCCGAGAGAAACTGCGCAAGTGGGTGCGCGGTTTTCAAAAGAACGCCACGGGGCCTTATCTCCCTAACGAGAAGATGAGAGCCCTGCTCTTTCCTAAGGCATCTGCTGATGCCATTATCCCCAAGGATGAGATCCCCTGCATCCAACTAACGATCGAACCGGATGTTGCGGCCGCTCTCCAAAGTTGTCATATCGACGAAGTGGAGAGGATTTTGGATGTGTCCGAAGATACTGAAAGGACCCTCATGGCTGAGGGTCAAGAAGAGGAGGAGGATCAGGTGGAGTCCCCTGATTCCGACGGCGAGATCGCCCGTGCGCCCTCCGTGGCTTCCGTCGTGGCCTCAGAACCAGTCCCCTTTATATCTGCCACTCCGATACCTGTGGTACCGGGCACCCAGGATACCATCCAAGCTCTGGTGGCATTCCTGGATGAGAAGTTCAGCAAGGGGCATGCGGACCTTAAGAGGGAAATCTTGAGCATGAAGAAGCAGCCAAAGAAGATTTCCGTCAAGGATCTTCCCCTCTGCTCAGTGACCAACACCTGGAGGCATGCAAAACACATGTCAATCACGACTGGACGTATTTTTATTAATGACAAATTAGGTACCATCCCCCTTGAAGAGGTGGAGTTCTACCCTAGTTTCGACGCCTACCCGGACTGTTACATCCGTCTCAAGTCCGAACCAATCTCCAAGGAGGAGACCGAGCCTAAGGAGGTCATAGTGTTTGACCACTCCAAGGCTAAAGCTATGCTGGCTGACTGCCTCAAGAGCAGAGCCTTCACTAATTCCAAGATGCCGGCTTTGAGCATGAAGCACGCGTCTTTTCTTGCTCCTCCCACCATGGTCTTTCCCTTTGCGGAAAAGGCCTTGAATACTGTGTTGAAGGCGGCGGAAGAAGGAAAACCCTGCCCTACATTGGAGGAGTGTAGGCCTCTCTCCCTCGCCCTACCTCCCGATGATAAAAGCTGGAAGGACATCCAGTTAACCTTCACGGTTGGAAAGCTGGAGGCTGAGGTCGCTGGCCGTCAGTTTAATGAGAACCTCCCCAAGCTTACCGACTACCTTTTGCGTCGGGAACAAGACACGAAAGAGAGGCTGGCCGCCTCCCTATCACTTCAAGTGCAACTTGAGACAATGGCCGGGGGACATTCGAGTCCCAGGCTACTACATGGTTCTCACAAAGACCCACCTTGCTGAAGGACTTGTACAGCTTCATCAAGGCCCGGAGAGCCTGTAGAGAATTCGTGTTTGCGGACACCACCGTTAAACACGAACCCCGGAAACTGATTTCCTCCAACATCTGGAGCAAATAACTCTTTCCAGTGGACCTGGTGAAAGAGATTGCGTACAAAGCCTCCACTGAGAATAGGAACCTTCTCAACAAGTGGGGCATGTACCGAAAGAGGAAATTTTCTCAGGATGAAGGTCTACAGCCTAAGAAGAAGTCCAACAAGCCCCGACCCTGGCAGCGTCAGGCCAAACGCCAGTTTCCGGCACCCGCTACTCCCCAGCTAGTGGCTCAGCCACAGCAGACTTTTCAGCTGGTTCCTCAGCCGGTGGTGGCCCAGTCACCAGTTTTTACCCCTGCCTATGAAAGGCAATCCACTACCTTTCGCCCCAAAGGTAGAGGCTCCGGCAAAAACTCCTCTCGACATCCATCCAGAGGGAGAGGAGGGAGGGGAGCAGGCGGCCGAGGTGGTAAACCCTCGGGAAACCAGAAGCAATGAAGTGATTCCGGTGGGAGGAAGACTCCGCCACTTCCAGGATCGTTGGACCTTCGATCCTTGGACCAACAGCATCGTCAAGAAGGGACTAGGGTGGAGCTGGATAAAACCACCTTAAATCTTCCACCAATTCTTCCAACCCTCAACCCCCATCCTGGAAGAATATGTACTAGAACTCTTGAACAAGAAGGTGATCAAGAGGGTAAAGTCCACCAGGTTTCAGGGAAGACTGTTCTGTGTTCCCAAGAAAGACTCAGACAAACTCAGAGTCATTCTGGACTTGTCCCTTCTCAACAAGTTCATTGCGAACAACAAATTCAAGATGGTGACTCTTCAACATATAAGAGCCCTACTTCCTCGCAAGGCGTACACGGTCTCAATAGGCCTGGCGGACGCCTACTGGCACATTCCAGTGAATCACCAGGCTTCCTCCTACCTAGGATTCAGGCTTCAAAGAAGACAATACGCCTTCAGGGCTATGCCCTTCGTGCTCAACGTGGCCCCAAGAATCTTCACGAAGCTCGCAGACACGATCGTCCACCAGCTACGCTTTCAAGGCGTCCAGGTGATGGCTTACCTAGACGATTGGCTGGTCTGGACGACATTGTCAGAAGAATGCCCACGTGCCTGCAGAAAGGTGACCCAGTTCCTGGAACATCTGGGTTTCAAAATCAACACCAAAAAGTTTCGACGGTCTCCAGCTCAGAAGTTTCAATGGCTGGGAATCCATTGGAACCTTCAGTCACACCGTCTTTCCATTCCTCTGAAGAAAAGGAAGGAAATAGCCGGATCTGTCAAGAGACTTCTAAAATCCAAACGGATTTCAAGACGACAACAGGAACGAGTGCTCGGGTCCCTCCAGTTCGCATCAGTGACAGACCCAGTGCTACGAGCACAGCTAAAAGATGCACCGGGAGTCTGGAGACGAAACGCATCCATCGCTCGAAGATATCTCAAGAGACCTCTGCCAACCAGTCTTCACCCACTCCTCAAGACGTGGTCAGAGGCAAAGAACCTGAAAAGATCAGTTCCTCTTCAACCACCACCGTTGGTCAACATCCACACGGAACATGGTCTCCCCTATTCAAGATGTTTCACATCAAGATCTTGGAGGACATGGCGGTTCTTCTCACTCTGAAGAAACTGTCCCCTCGTCCTTCGATCCACATCCGTCTCACTCTGAACAGTGCCGTTGTGGTGAGATGTCTCAACCGTCAGGGCTCACGATTGCCCCAACTCAACCAGGTGCTGTTACCCATCTTTTGCCTAGCGGACAGGAAGAGATGGCACCTCTCAGCAGTTCACCTACAAGGATTCCGCAATGTGACGGCGGACGCTCTATCGAGGACAAGCCCCATAGAGTTGGAATGGTCCCTAGACGCAGACTCATTCTCCTTCATCTCCCGTCAAGTCCCGGAACTGCAGATCGACCTCTTCGCGACGAGCGACAACAACCAACTTCCTCTGTACGTGGCCCCATACGAGGACCCCAAAGCGGAAGCAGTGGACGTCATGTCCCTGGACTGTAACAGATGGTCCAAGATTTACCTGTTCCCTCCACCCAACCTTCTGCTGAAAGTCCTCTCCAAACTGAGAACCTTCAAGGGAACAGCAGCCCTAGTGGCTCCCAAGTGGCCCCGGAGCAACTGGTTCCCTCTAGTTTTGGAACTACAGGCCAAGCTGATCCCTCTGCCGGTCCCAGTTCTCTCCCAGCAGGTTCAGAAGTCGACTGTCTTCGCTTCATCAAAGAAAACCCAAGACCTTCATCTCATGATTTTCTCTCCCTAGCCGTGAAGAAAAGGTTCAGAATCTCAAAGAAATGTTTAGACTTCCTAGAGGAATACAAAACAAAGTCTACCAGAAGGCAATATGAGTCATCCTGGAAGAAGTGGGTGTCCTTTGTCAAGGCAAAGAATCCTACGGAAATCTCCATAGATTTCTATATGTCCTTCTTCATTCACCTTCATGGACAAGGCTTAGCAGCCAATACGATTTCCACTTGTAAATCGGCCTTGACAAGACCATTACTGTACGCCTTCCAGATAGACCTGTCCAACGAAATCTCTAACAAAGGCATATGCTAGACTCCGTCCTGCACCTCCACCGAGACCCATCTCCTGGTCTCTGGATAAGGTGTTCCATTTTGCCTCTAGCCTGGACAATGAATCTTGCCCTCTGAAAGACTTGACTCAAAAAGTGATTTTCCTTTTTGCTCTCGCCTTGGGAGCCCGAGTCAGTGAAATAGTGGCCTTATCTAGAGAAGAGGGCCAGATACAGTTCGCTGAAACAGGGGAACTTACCCTCTTCCCGGACCCAACGTTTCTCGCTAAGAATGAACTCCCTACTAAAAGGTGGGGCCCATGGAGAATCTGCCCTCTGAAGGAAGATGTCTCTCTATGCCCAGTGGAGAGTCTAAAGGTCTATCTTCGAAGAACTTCAGACTTTGGCGGAGGACAACTCTTTAAAGGAGAAACATCGGGCAGCAATTTGTCACTTAAGCAACTAAGGGCGAAGATCACCTATTTTATTCGCAGAGTGGATCCTGACAGTACACCCGCAGGTCATGATCCTAGAAAAGTCGCCTCTTCCCTAAATTTCTTTCAAGGAATGGATTTCGAAAGCCTTCGATCTTTCACAGGCTGGAAATCCTCAAGAGTGTTTTTCAAACACTATGTGAAGCAGGTGCACGAAGTCAAGAGATTTGTGGTAGCTGCAGGTAGTGTATTAAATCCGGCTGCTCAGTGCTGCGTAGGACAGTGAGTTATTTCGGAACTCTAACTCAATGGGTGCCTGTGTTGACCCTTGTGCGATACATAGATATTTTAAGTGCCACTTAGTGTCACGAGAGACTGTCCTTCTACAAGGTGAAGTAACATAGACTTGAACACGTGTGCTACATGTTTACTTGGATATGAAGTGTATTGTGACTTTAAAAGACTTTTAGTTCCCCTGGAACTCATGTAATGGCAAGTTCTTCCTTTTCAGATTCCACACCCTTGTCTTATGTAGTCCTTATTCTATGTTGTTAATCAACAATTTTACAGTAAACTATTTATCTTATTTCATATTATCGCGAATATTTTCTCGAATAAAATAGAAATTTCACTACCATATGCGTCTTATTTCGCCCTACTATATGAAATACACTACTGTTACAGAGTTTTATTGCCCCTATTTTTACCTTTATTATATTTCATGTTATAATATTGCTCCTGTCTGAGATATGCTCACCAAAGAAAAGTGAAATATTTGTTCCAACACAAGTACTTAACTTTCCTGATCTGTCCGCGAGACCGACAAGATCCTCGTCTACAGGTGAGTTTATCTTCATCAGGATACTTCGAGATGTTCCTTTCGTCCAAACAGGACTTCCCTGCCAGGGGGGCAGGAAGCCAAGTCATAGTTTATGCCATTGGTAGTGACATGTAACGGAGATGTCACGGTCTCTAAGGTCATCAGACCAAAGGAATATTGTTTGAAGTCGAAGGCACTACTGAAACGGGGAAAATTCACAATACACTAATTCTCTGGTACACTTCCATCAGGACATCATGGCTTGAGCCCAAAAAACGGATCTGTTTTTGGGTGAGATAGCCATGACATCCTGATGGACCCGCCCTAGTTCTCTATCTGGCCTGTCAGGCCCCTCCCTTTATTATTGTATCGTGGAGGCTGACAGAGACACCGGAAGGAATGAAGCGGGCGGATGTGATGTCAGTCAAGATGGCGGCTAGCTATGGCGGCCGTTTGTTTACGTCGCTAGGTACCGTAACAGTAACGCAGGAGGAGAGTTTTGTAACGGCTCCTCCCATACTTGCCACACTTCCTCCTCGAAGCGTAAACGCTATGTGGGGTGCAGATAGCTATGTGGCGTGTCAAGCATACGTCCCCTGTTATTATACGATATCCTAAAGTTAAACCTTATGGGTACTCGCGCCAGAAGTTAGAATTCTGTGAAACCTTTAGTTTAATTCTCTGGGAATATCTACTGTAGTCAAATATACCCTCAGGAAGCTACTGAAGGAACCTTCCATCATGACGTCTTGGCTATCTCACCCAAAATTAGATTTTTCGCTTCGCTCAAAATCCGTTTTCTGAGCAACACAAAAACTAGTGAACCAATTTTTACGAAAGTTGGTGGATATGAAGGATATTATGCATTAGGAAATCCATTAAATTTTGAAGAAAATACATTGAAGTACAAGTACGGAGTAGAACTAAAAGAAAAATAAGTTTTTTTTTTTTGAGTGTGAACAGCTTTGCATGAAAATTACTGAACCAATTTCTACGAAAGTTGGTGGACATAAGGGGTATTATGAAGAAAATACTTGTACATGGAAATTTAAGGGGGCCAGCCGGCTAATTTCGTTTTATAAGGACAGGGCAATGACAATCATACCACTTAATAAGGTGACTTAGTACATCTCCAGACTGCATAGGATTTTTTACTCTGACTTTCGGTTTTCTGACGCCAGAGCGAATTATCGTGAAAATGAGTGTTTTTCAAATTGTATCTTCTCCCATGATAATTAATGTTAAGACCTGGGATTACTACCCTATATAGACCTGATATAGACGTACAATAAAATGAGGAGTTTTTTTTTATCTAGAAGTAATTTTTTTTCTATATATGATTTTTTTTTAATTATGGTAAAAAATAAACTCTAAAAATTTGGGGATGGGGAATTTACAAAAAGCTATATATAAAAAAAAAACTGGAAAAAAGGGCAACTCTTGATTGTTCTATAATGTCTTTCTAAGCTATATACCAAATTTCAATTCTATTTCTTTAAAAATAAGGGAGAAGATAGAATTTGAAGGTCAATAAGTATATTTTTGAGATCTGGGCGTTCAAAGTTTTTTTTTTTTGTATTTTTAAAAAGACAATATTAATAAATCCTGATTATTATGAATTTTATGTTCTTATTTGGATATTAAAAAACGAAAATAAAGTTATTTATCATAATTTTATCATAAATGAAGATCCTTTTTGCTCAATATCTTACTTCCTTTGGCTCCTGTCAGGCAATGTGGCTACGCCTCAATCCACACCACTCTCTCTCTGCGTCACTACAGATATTACCCTCTTTTGAACTCGTATTAGAAGGAATTTTCTTCCTCCTTATGTTAGCAAGATGTTGAAATTGTCTTTTACTCTTTGAAATGATAAAATTCTTGCCAAAAATTAGAAAAACAACTGCAATAAGGAGTGAATGTCAGAGGTCAAATTCAGATATATACTGTACTACCTGTGTATCACACGATCGTACATAGTAACGACATTACTCTTTTGTGTATATATTAACCCTTTGTATCTTCTCTCTCCCCTCTCACTGAGAGTAACTTGCATCAACCTGTCGGCCTATTTATCATTGCTAACTGTTAACAGTACCGGTTTCCGGTTGGACAAGAAATAGCATGTTGTATTTTGTGACCTTCTTACCGGAACCTAGTGTGTATATATACTCGATGTGTCTATAATAAAGTACTCAGTTGCTTTCACACCGCCTTTGAGTCACAACCTACTCTTGGCCCATCACATTGGTGACCCCGGAAGTTGACTCGCTCAGCCCGCCTCCCCCAACCTTTACTGTTACTATGTCGGACTCCACGGAAGTTGGCGCCGCCCCATTCAAACTTTCGTCGTTCACCAATGGAGAGGCGTTTGCTTGGTCTCAGCACGCAGAGGTCCAGTTCCGCATGAAGGGCGTGACTCGCTCAACCAACAAAGCAGATTATGTTCTCACGGTGATACCCGAGGACACCTTCCCGGAAATCTCCGACTGGCTTTGTGAACAAGGAGACGAGACCAATAGCATACGGCGCCCTCAAAATATACCTTCTGCCGCAGTACTCTCCGTCGCCAGCCACCCGTATAGCAAAGCTTTTTCAGCTCTCCCAACAACCGTTGGGGGACCAAAGGGCTTCGCTCGCAATCAGGGAAATGACCAGTATCGCTCGCCAACAACTTGCCGCAGATGGCTCTCATTGTGAGGTGAACCTACATCGTACCCTTTGGGTACACCGTTTACCCGAACCTGTACACGCTGCCATACCCGATGTTGATAGTTTACCAGTAAAGGACTTCATGACCAAAGCCAACGCCCTTATGGACAGCCCCTTCATGACCTTCAAGACCTCCATCAACGCCTCCACTCCGGATAAAGATGGACACCTATTCAACGTCAACCGAAGCTGACGTGAATACAGTAGGACACACACACCTACCCCTTCAACACGTCCCTGGGAAAATGAATCCTATTGCCGATGCCCTATCAAGAAACACGTTGGCCGCTGTTCAACTGGGATTGGATTACAATGCCTTGGATGAAGCACAATGACAGGATCCAGAGTATCAAGCATGTAGGACATCCTGCACATCCCTTTGTTGGGAAGACGTCCCCCTCGACAACTCCAACACCACCCTCCTCTGTGACGTCAGTACTGGTAGACCGCAACCGTGGATTCCTGCTTCCATGTGCCGACAGGTGTTTGATTCCACTCATGGCCTTTCACATCCCTCGCGCCGTTCTACCGCACAGCTGCTGAAGACAAATTTCACTTAGTACGGCATTACTAAGGATGCTAAGGATTGGGTCTGTGCCTGTACTTCTTGCCAAACTTCCAAAAAACATCGATACACGGATTCAGGAGTAGGCACCTTTCCTCAACCTCAGCGTCGTTTTGCCAACATTCACGTTGACGTTGTAGGCCCCTACCCACATTACAAGGACATCGTTACCTGTTTACCGTCATCGATCGCTCCACTCGTTGGACTGAAACCATTCCCATCGAAACTGTAACGTCCACCTCATGTACATCTGCCTTACTCTCGGGATGGATAACAAGATCTGGTATCCCTGAGCATATTACTTCTGACAGGGATACCACTTTCACCTCTCAATTCTGGACATCATTAGTGAATCTCCTTGGCATCACCCTACATCAGACAACTGCTTACAACCCCGCTGCCAATGGAATGGTTGAAAGTTTTTCATCGCACCCTCAAAGTATCTTTGATGTCCCGCTGCAGGGACTCCAACTGGTTTACTCAGCTTCCCTGGGTCTTCCTGGGACTAAGGACTACTCCTAAAGATGCCCTGGACATCTCGGTAGCTGAAATGGTGTATGGCGACTCGTTGGTTGTCCCTGCCGAATTTTTTCATTTTGCAACCTCCTCCGACGATCTCCAGCGAATACGTCAAGTCGTGAGAAAATTTACTCTAAGTCGCCAGACTTACAAGCCCCCAGACATACAAGCCCCCAGCGAAGCATCACATACTGACAGACTTGCACTCTGCAACGCATGTCTTCTTACTCACATCTTCCCCCTTACACGGGCCCTTCCCTTGTGATCCGACGCAATCCGAAAGCATTTCTATTAAACATTCGTGGCAAAGAAGACTGGGTCTCATTGATCGTCTTCAACCTGCTTATCTCCTGCCAGATGACCAGCCTACAGTTCGCCTCTCTAGATCAGGGCGCCCTATTTAACATGTACAGTATGTCATTTTTAGGGGGTGGGAGACACTTTTTTGTATATATTATCCTTTTGTATCTTCCCTCTCCCCTTGCACTGACAGCAACTTGCATCAACATGTCTGCCTATTCCTCATTGTTAATTGTTAACAGAACCGGTTGCCGGTTGGACAAGAAATAGTATGTTGTATTTTGTGACCTTCTTGCCAAAGCTAATGTGTATATAAACTCGATGTGTCTATAATAAAGTACTCAGTTGCTTTCACACCACCTTTGAGTCACAACCTACTCTTGGCCCGTCACAGTACTCTCTGTAAAGTTTGTGGTAGAAATGAAGGGCGAAGGGTGTAATTTACCAGGTAATATATTGTCTTGTGACTCGTGGAAGTTATACAAATGCCATTGTTCACAATTGCTTTTACATACAAATGTAATAATTATCAAAATTTACGATAGAAGAAGAATTACTGCATTTTCTTGTAGGGAACAATGTTTTTGGTTTATTGAGTTACTTTTACTAATTACCCTGTAACTATAGAAGTAAGAGGAATTTTAACAAAATATCTTGTATACGCATTCTCCATTGCCACTAGAATCTCAGTGATTTTTTTCTGGATTATGTAGTTTTCTTCCTATACCTCCATATATTGGCATTCCGGCTGGGACCCTTAAGTATGCAGTGGAACCTAGGTGATTGAAGTAGAATAACAATGGCCACCTAACAACATGACAAAGGCTCCCACAACCCACCTTTGCTGACAAATGCCTGCGTCCTAACCAAAGCCCTCAACAGCCATTGGACAATGCCCCTTCCCCTCAATTATGCTAATACTTCTGCGGATTCGATATAATTGCTAAGAAATGTACTCCCAGATGTCAATGGTCAGAATATGTTTAAGCTTGATATCTCCTGGGGCCTGAATCAGGATTTAATGTGCACTTTTTAGCAGATACTTGTGCCTGTTGTTTCCGTCTGCCACACACCTTCTTAAACGTATGACCCCACCATTCCAAGACTAATATCTGTCTCAAGGCCCTCAATTCATGTTATCCAATGCTAATATTTACAAGATGCTGGCACTGTCGCCTTGGAGCTGCCAGTACTAGAGGAATTTCATCATAGCTGATATTACGTTATCTCTCATCGGCATAAATTTCCTTGTTCATTTCTACCTCCTGGTTGACGTTCCACCTCAACACGTAGTCAATACCAACTCTTACTGCTTCAAACCATTAACACCTGCTACCTCCATCCTCGCTATCCACATCAGCCATAGTAATGGATGCCTACTCCCGCTTACTTACTTTGTATACTCCCTTAGTCATCCCATAACTAATTTAGACACCCACAGTTCTAGCTAAACATGGTATTCATTATCTTATTATGATGTCAGGGCCCCCAGTGTTTGTTAAATTCAGGTGTAATGCCTAGAATGTTTGGTAGCTACTAACAGTACGTTTGCAAAATGGAAAAATGGGAATTGGTTGAAATCCCTCAATCCCGAGGTTGTTGCCCCCTTTAACATCATCCTGAAAAATAGTAGATACATACTCCCTTGAGGGGATTACAGGTGTCTAAACATGCAGACAGAAACAGAACACTAATCCCCTCCCCAACACTGCCATCACCATATACCTGTATTGCCCAAATTGTTTTAACCCTTGACTTAATAAAGGGTATTATCAGGTACCCATGAATCCAGAAAACATCCCAAAACTACCATCCCCCCACCCCCCCCCCCCTTTGGCAACATAATTTTCACTGCTTCAGATTTGGCATTCATAATACAGGGGCCACATTCCATCTAATCCTGAATGGCATCTAAGGAGACCATCTATGTTACATAAATGACATACTGATTTTCTCCTCCTCCAAAGAAAACCACCTATGTTACCTTCACATCATCCTTGAATACCTGCTCAACAGAATGGCCTTATAGTCAAGTAAGACAAGTGTATCTTTGGTGTTAAGGAAGAAGCCTTCTTGGGTCATCGCATCACATATAAGGGTGTTCACCCCCTCCCCAAGAGATTATCAGCAGTACAGACGTTCCCTTGCATCAACTTCCAAGCATTGCAGGAGTTCTTGGTCATGGTGAATTATTATTACCAGTTCTTGCCAAGCCATCGTCACCACTCTTATCACCCTCAATGTCTTGCTTAAGGGAAGACTAAGAGACCCGGAGTGGGGTCCCCTTCAAGAGACTGCCTTCTTCAACGCAAAATAAGTTCTTAATAAGGGTAATAGCTGGGTCAGTTTCTAGTCCTGAAATGGCCTAATGGTGAAATGGTTTGACCTTGTTTTGTTGTACAGTATATATAAATTTTTAGAGCGGATCTAGGGTAAATTGACCTGCTGAATCCAAATCTGATGAAGGGCAGGTGCTAAACCCTGAGTGTTTTACGTAAAATGCAAAAATCCAAAATGGCCGCCATTGGCCCTACCAAAAATTCTGAGTTTGATGTCATGGGACTATATTCATGTGCAATAGGTTATTTCTTGGTATTTTCAAGCTGGGCAATTCATTTCTGAGGTTATTTTTGGTGATCTCAGCTGCTGTTATACAAACACCATATGATTACCATAAAAATGTCAAAAATATTAATGTATGATGTTATTGAATGCTACCCAAATGAAAATAATTTTTGTAATAAATTTATTATAATTTTCAGTGTAAAGTTGTTTATTTTGAATATTAACAGTCCTTGCTCTAGGTTTTTATGAGTTGTTACTTCAGACATGGGTGCAATAAACCACATGTTTGTACATGGTATTCATAGTTAAGCATTTCAGAATTAGATTTCCCAAGGTGGCTGGAGCTGTAATAAAAACCAATAAGTTTATTGTGAGTAGTTAAGAAGTTTTTCAAATGATTTAACTTTCCTAAATATTATGTTGTTAGTAATGTACTGAGTCAAAAGCAATATTTATGTACATTTTTGTCTTTTAAGGCCAAGCATGGAGTGCCTCATATGTGGTTCAAGCAAGCCTAAACTCATAAAATCTTTACGAGTCTCAATTTTGCGAATCACAAGTCATACGAGTGGTGATGGCCTGTCTGGCAGACTTGGGGAGGGATCCAGTACTTTCATGCACCATATAAACTGTGTAAGAACATGTTGCTCAGAAAGCCATATAGCTTGGGTAATGAAGAGAGAAAATACCTGATGATTCTGAATGTGAATCAAATGCGAAACACTTGAGAAGGCGCAACATATTCTCATTCTATGAACATTGTTTATTCTCTAGTGAAATGTGACATTGAGTGCCCAAGTAAATCCCTGGAACATGAAGTGAGGCCTATCTTTGCAGAATAGCAGATAGGAGAGGTCGGCATACATTCAAGGAAGCCATCCTCTTGAGAGATGAATCAAGAGGAGAAGTGTGGGGGCATGACGTTTCCTTTCGCATCACTTCTTCAGTTAGTGGTATGTATGCAGATGATGTGTGTTATCACAAGAATTGAATGCCAAAGTTCTTCAGTAATCCTCTATCCAGTATGGAAACTGCATGGATTGTTATCAGGCTTTAGCTGCACTTGTGAAGAAGATGCAATCAGGTCATTTGCATATGAGGAACAGCGTCGAGTTACATAAGATGTACTCAGATCTTTAAGGCATGCGACTTTCCAGTCATTCCCTCATAGACTGTCTTCAGCAGAAGCTTTCACCTTAACTAATTATCCTGTCAGCTTCAGGGGTTGCATCCATCATTGCTTTCAGCAGTCCCCTGTCCAACCAAATGCATTTGGCAAATGATACCGAAGACAATATTGAAAGAGAAATACAAGAATTGAGCAAGAGAATCCAATCAGAAAGTCACACGCAAGACTCTCTGACCTACCCAACGACAGTGACACTGGAGCAAGTGCCAGGTGAGTGTTACAACTATAATCAAGTTGTCTAATTTGATGGCACTTATAAACATATGCATTGAATAGCATTCAAACTAAGAGCTAGAAAACCTATAAATTTTTATATACATTTTTTCTTGTAGGTGACTGCAACCCTACTCTTCTTTCGTTGCTTGCAGCCATATCTCTAAAACTTGTTTCCACCATGACTGCCACAATGGTTGGTCATATGGTAAAAAGCACCTCAACTGGTCAAACAATATTCCTCCAAATAGCATAGAGTGTCTTGCTTAATCATTAAAAAGGTATGATTGATCAACTTCGTGAAATTGGGATAATATACGTTTTCAGATATCTGCAGCAGTTTCAGTTGCCAGCAATTCTCGTGGAATGTTGCAGATATACAGCAAAGATGACCTAATGCAAGTTGTGGCTGACAATTTTGATACATAAATTAGTTCCCAGTCAGGAGAACCAAAACCTGAACAAGTAGCCACCACAATCGAAACCCCAACAATAAAGGGCCTCAAGCTCGAAGTTAAAAAGGCAAAGAACCTCAAACTGGAAGGTGTCCCTATAAAGTGCTATCATTGCAGCAAAAAACCTGATATGCCAGCTATGTACATCAAACAGGTTGCGCCCAAAATGCCATTTCTTGCGAGCAATAGGTTGTCTCTGAACAAGTTAGTTGTCTAAGATTTCCAGTTTTTTACTGAAATTATAAACATCACAGACTGTCCAGAATATGGTGGATATAATACCAAGAAAGGACAACAAAAAAGGGGTGACAACCAGAGCCAAAATCAGGTGTAGCATACACACCCTTTCTTGACATGACTCCAGCAGAACCCGACACCATCAAAACAGCAATGGTTCGAGCTCCGTGCTTCACATCTCTCACCAGTCAAGAGTGGACAATCTTCATAAATGATCAACAGCTGTATCAGATAGCAGTGCACGTCAGCTGGATTGACTAGGAGCTCTTCGCATATTACTTGTCACCACTTGAAGGAATGCATATGCTAATGAGTTTTGTTGGATCCATTAGGTTTTTAATGTCAGTTAGTGGTCTTGAGGACATTCTGAGGTCAACTTTTACGATGGTACCTAAGCTTTTGTCTGGCAGAAAATATCCTCAAAATGTCAGAGCTTTTTGAATTGTGGTCGAAGAACTGCTTCGTCCGCTACTAACACATTTTGAACTCTTGATAATTTACACGATATGATTGATGTCATCCAACTACTAGAAGCCAGAAGTGAGTATAGTAAGACAAAGAAACTGTGGATAAAGTGCCTGATCACACCCGTTTTCATTATGATGACGTTTGTCTGGGGAGAGAAGGTGACTGGCCTCTTCATATTTTTGCAGTAGAGAAGATGTTGCCATATTTCTTTTCTTCTGGACACATCAACTATGCTTGTTATAGCCTTTACTACCTCCGCTCTATGCAATGCCTACCTCCATCCATCCCGTAGAGGTTCATGAAAGGTCAGCATGTAATGCATCACCAAGATGGCCTGTGGAATGTGGTCGGGTCTGATCTCTTCATTGAAACAACATATATGAGGTATGGTCATGGACCTTCAGTGTTATTGGATCTAAACTAAATGAGTCTACTATGGCTGTCTGGGCACACTCTCTAAGCATTCTTGGGCAGATCAAGGCAGACTTGGAAGCAATGAAAGAGATCAAACAGGTATCAACTTCAATGCAGTTGTTGAAAAGCAAGCTTCAATTCTGCCGAACCTTCTTACTGCACATATATTAATAGGCTGTGATACTGTTTTGTCAGTCTGGAATAGGCAAAGCAACAGTTTTCAAAAAGTTGGTAGTGTTCGCTGGTGAACTGAAGCTTAGTGATATGGCAAGCTCACAAGATGAAATCCTCAATTCATCCTTGGAATTTGTTTCAACAGGAAACCTTTGTTACACTGAATGAGATGAGAAGCAGCATCTTTACAAAGAAGATAAGAAGTAAAAGGCATATGGTTCCAAAGCTGAAATGTCTCCCACAATGGCTGGCTTCAAGCCTCACTGTCAATGAGCTCACTATCAAACTACTCTGTGGAAAACTGCAGGTATGGTAGTAACTCCACAATATCTCAACCTCCTGGAATCAGGGTGGGAGATGAAAGCGTCAAAACTGCAGCCATTACACATACTCCTAGGTCAACTGATTGCTCCTGATGAGTTCTCAACCTCGTGAATTGCCAGTGCAAATCCGGTTGTAAAACAACTCTTTGTTCCTTCACCAAGTATTTACTGGCTTGCTCTAACTTCTGCAAATGTAGGGGACAAGCAACTTCTGACAACCTCATGAAAGTTATCACAGACAACAGCAGTGATGAGCAAATTAGTATCAAATACTACATCTGTAAAGAATTTGAATGTGTCATGTTGATGTACTTGATATTACTTAATAGAAAATGTGTGTTTTTGTTTACAAGACCACGCTCTCCATTTACTCCAAAATAATGCAATCCTGCAGCTCTCATCTTCTTGCACAGTAATTAGGAGCTTATTTAAATGCTGGGAAAGCAATAATTTGGCAAGATATGTTGAGAATGGGAGGGGGACTGGGTTTGTAGCGGGGGAGGGGGGGTTTCCTCGGGTGTCCGAGTAGCCCGTTCGACAGAACATCGCAACAAACTTACCTTGTTAATAATAATGAATGTCACCACCAATATATTGATCAACGCCCATGGCTACATCCCAATGCCAGTAAACCCGGTCATAATCACTAGTTTTTTCGAATTTATCCCATAGATAATTTATATGATTCCAGGCGGCCTGGTCCCTCAAAAGTTGTCTAATAGCACACCATTCAAGTAGTAGGTGTTGCGGTAGCCCGTTTACAAATGAAAACACTGAGATTTTGAAACGATCTTAGTTTTTTAATGTGCCAGTTTTCAAAAAATAGCCTGGAATATCACAAGGCCACTGATTCCTGGGCCCTATTAAATCCAGAATGGCGCACCATAAATCGTATAATCTACCCATCACCACTATAACAAGAGACGCTAAACTACTGGCACCACAGTCCCGACAGAGTACATTTAGTATATATTCAAAATATATACTAAATTAAAAATGAATCAATTACTCAAAAGTGTCACTATTTGTGAAATGTATATTTTATATTTGGTAAATATTTGATAATGACTCTTATTAAAGTGTTTTTTTAAAGAAACTATTTTGAGAATGACTATTTTTCCCAGAATACGTTTTGCTACATTAACGCCATCTATTGACCCCTGCGTAAAGATGCCTGCCTTAGATGTACTGCTGCTATACTACTTTTAATCTTTCATTTACTATACTGCTATGTTAAATTATGTTAAAATATCATACATAGTTTGTGGGAGGGTACAAAGCTGCCATTGCAAGCAGGAAATGGTGGTAACGGTCTACTAGGCTCTTCCATCTTGACAAAAAATAAAAATCGTGCCAGATACCCTCTGTAATGGTACTTCTTCCGGCCGAATTTGGGCACCCACTACTTATAACTGTGCCACTGCCACTCAATGGTATTGGTGTGGGCACCAGTTTCTGGGTCCAATAAGTTATAAGTATGATTCACTGTGATGTGAGCGAAGCCTTCAGTTCCCAAACAAATGTAGGCTTTCCAGCAATCTGATATAATGGTGCTACCTGGCAACACATACTTCTTAATTATTGCCAACAATGTTTCCTGGTCCCGAGTTACCACTGGATCCGCAAAAAATTCACGGGTCTCCCTGCAAATACCACCAAAGACCTACTGGCCGCCCACTCTTCGGCCTTTATTGTACTTCTTTTTCCCAAATATGCTTTCGTCAATTTCCACTGTTAAAACTCGGGCACCAATAGGCTTCCTCACCACTTCATAGTAATTTTGGAGGACCTCTCTGATAAAATTAGATCAGTCACCAATGGTTTTATAAGTCCAACTTATTTCCCGGCGGATGAATTCGTAACTGAATATGTTGTTTAGATACACTCCACTAGAAAATAAATTATCTCCAGCCTTCACCTTGGCCTGGGACAGCCAACTCTCTTTAAACACTGCAACAGAATAATTGCACTTTTTGTTCCTCTGTTTTCCAATGGCAACTTTTTTCTGGCACCACCAAACCCACTTTTTGCTGTCAAGTTAGCACTTATTGTCACAACGGCCACATTTGTGTTCTTTATTAATAACTCTATGTTCCTGTAATTGTTTTATGACAAAATTTATCTCCTTCAAATTATCCCTTAACGCAAAAATACTATTCACACAGCCACATTCGTATTTCAAAGGCTTGATCTCTGACAGCACCATTGTACGATCTGACATTCTCAGTGGTAATATCTTCTGGCCACCCAAGTTTCAATTTTTCGCCGATGAAAACATACACCGTAAAAGTAGTCATTCTCATAAAAAGTTTCTTTAAAGAAAAAAATATAACATTTATTGTCCAGAATTTACCATGTAAAATATACCATTCACAAATAGTGACACTTTTGAGTAATTACTAAATTTTTAATTTAGTAAATATTTTGAATATATACCAAATGTACACTGACGTCATAACCTTTTTGGTTGAATATGTTGACGATGTCAGTTCCAGGTTGTATAGTACCTCCAACACAAACCCCTCCCCCTCCCCCCCTGTGCAACATATATTGCCATTTTTTGCTTTCCCAGAATTTAATTAACCACCTAATTACTGTGCAAGAAGAAGAGAGCTGCAGGATTGCATTATTTTCGAGTAAATGGAGAGCGTGGTCTTGTAAACAATTATCAAAATGTGAAATGAAATCGTTATCGAGCATTTTTGTCCTAAATATAAGGCATTTGTTTTTCGTGTTAGAAAGTCTTATGTTATCGGAAACTAGTAATATAAAGAACATTATCTTCTATATCCCAAAGACAAGCCTTAAGGGAAATATGTGTGTGGCATAAAAAAGAGGGACAAGCATTATATTCTTACTGTCAGAGAACACATCAAAGGCATTTTCTTGAGCATTATTATGGTAACCATGTGGATTTGAGGTACAACAATATCTCAGATCGTACTAATAATCCTAAAAAATGAATTCTCAACTCAAAATATCATAAAATGACCTAATACACATGAATATATTCCAATAGAAATCGAACTCGTATTTTTCGGTAGGTCAATGACGGCCATTTTGGATTTTAGCATTTTACGTAAAACACTCAATGTTTAGTATTCGGCATACATCAGATTTGGATTCAGCATGTCAATCTACCATACAATCAGCTTTAAAAGTTATATATATATATATATATATATATATATATATATATATATATATATATATATATATATATATATATATATATATATATATATATATATATATATATATATAATAATAATAATAATAATAATAATAATAAAACAAAGTACCACCCACAGAATCCTGGACTATACAGTTTTGAGATTCACAGAGCTTGATTGTGTTCATAACAGGAACTATCTCCCAAATATTACTCGAATCAAACGAATATCTCCTTCCACATTTAAATAAGAAATAAAAATATCGCTATTAATTAGCTATCATAAGGCATATAAACTAGAATACAAACAATAATTTTCCAAAGCAAAAATATTTTTTTATTTATTCCTAAATTAAAGAAAAAATAATAAATGAAATTTTCACAGAAAAATACACAAATTAAAAAAAAAAAACAATGACAGGATGAAACTCAGGAGTTATTGCCTGAAATACACCAGAATCAATAATTATTTGATTATTTAGAATATGTTAAAAACTCAACAAGCAGAGAGACTTTAAAATAAAAAATAACGTTTTGAGAAAAACACATTAAAAGATTGTTCAACTTACCTTCTCCAGTAAAGCTCTTAGGTGATATCCTAACTTATGATACATCAACATGAATGATAAAATCTTTTAAGGGGGATTCGTAGTATCAATACACTCATGACCACATGACTTCACTACAAATGTTTCTTTAGAACACTCCATCACTTTTCTTGTATGAAAGCTTTTCACTGACCTTGAAATAAGAACATACTTTCTAGAACCCTCCTTCTTCGACACGAATAAAGCTGTACAAAATGACAAAAATAACGAAATATCCAAAAGGTGCCTTTATAACAATGGTGCTCATGAAAAACTCAACGTAATAATAAACGGACAAAAACGTTTCACACGCTAAATTTTGAGACAAAGGTTGGTCATTGATAATACCACGTGTAGATCATATATTTTGCAATTGTTATACAGCGTATCGTAAAAATCCACTAAATATCAATATGAACGTAGTTATTGAAGAATTTTCTCACAAAATAGCGATGTCAGTAGTCACTAGGGTCAAGATAAGGAAATTCTGGGTGCATATGAAAAAACAGAATCGCCATTTTACCGTGTAAGAAAGCTTCCCAATGACATAATCTTTCGTTTGGCAATGGACCAGAACTAATACAACGCAAAACTGAGGAAATCAAATTGATGTGGTACCAAATATGGCTATTTTCTATGATGACGATACCCTTAACTGCTACTGCTCAACCTTTCCTGTGCCAACTGCACCCCTGAAACACTCCACCAATGCCAATGAAGTAGCTGTAGGATCCTTACTTAGTCAAATGATCATTGGATTGCCCCACACCTTGGCCTTTTTCACTGGAAAACTTTCCAAGAGGAAATCCAGCTACTCTACCTTTATCGAGAAGTATTGGCAGTATATTTGCTGATCATCAATTCCGTGATGGAAGGGCGTGTCCTTCATCAGTTCCATGGACCTCATGCTCCTTGTGCACTCCTTCACCCAACCATCCCATGTCTAGTTCACCCATCATCCGCCATCTCTGATTACAACTATACCATTCAACACAGCCATGGTAAACTGCAATCTGTCCCCGACGTCTAATCCAGACCCACACTTGACCCATCCGACTGAGAATGGATTACAAGGCCTTAGTAGAAACACAACAAAAGGACCATGACCATTAAACCTGTAGGATATCTTGCAGGTGTCTCCATTAGGAAGATGTCACCATTGTACCAACCGTGTGTCACACGATCGTACGTAGTAACGACATTTCATTTTGTGTATATATTATGCTTGTATCTTCGCTCTCCCCTCGCACTGATAAGGACCTGAAATAACCTGTCTGTTTTTATCACCGTTAACTGTTAACCGATGCGGTGTCGGTTGAACATGAATTTGCCTGTTATGTCTTTTAAGCCCTTTTTGCCTGGAGTTTTTGCATATATAAACGAATGTTCTGTAATAAAGTTACTCAGTTGCTTTCATCCTGCCTTGGAGTCACAACCTTCTCTCGGCCCGTCACATTGGTTACCCCGGAAGTTGACTCGCTCCACGGAAGTTGGCATCCCCCCATTGAAACTTTTGTCGTTCGCCAGCGGAGAGGCGTTTGCTTGGTTTCAGCGTGCAGAAGTCCAGTTCCGCATCAAGGGCGTGACTCGCTCAACCACCAAAGCAGATTATGTTCTCGCGGCGATACCCGAGGACACCTTCCTGGAAATATCCGACTGGCTTTGTGAACAAGGAGACACCCCAATAGCGTATGACGCCCTCAAAACATATTTTCTGCAGCAGTACTCACCGTCGCCAGCCGCCCGTATAGCAAAGCTTTTTCAGTTCTCTCAACAACCCTTGGGGGACCAAAGGGCTTCGCTCACCCTCAGGGAAATGACCAATATCGCTCGCCTGCAACCTGCTGCAAACGGCTCTCCTTGTTAGGTGAACCTACTCCATGCCCTTTGGATACGCCATTTACACAAACATGTACGCGCTGCCATACCCGATGTTGATAGTTTACCAGTAAAGGACTTGATGACCAAAGCCGACGTCTTTATAGACAGACACTTCACGACCTTCAAGACCTCCATCAACGCCTCCACGCCTAACAAAGAGGACGCCTATTCAACGTCAACCGAAGCTGACATGAATGCCGTAAGACGAACACGCCTACCCCGTGACGTGCCGAAGCGGCGACAAAGCCCCTCATCACCCACCACTCGCTCGTGCCCCAACCAACGACTGCTACAGCCACTTACTGCCTCCCATCGGCCGCAGTTTTGCTACTGCCACTACGGATTCGGGGCAACCGTGAAGAAATGTGCCAAGGATTGTCAGTGGCCAAAAAACGTGTAAGTAGGCCATCGCTTGTGGGGGTGGCCTCCCGTGTTTCTAATCTTTCATTTTTACATGATGCAGGAACGGGAGTGCGATTTTTGGTAGATACGGGTGCGTGTCGTTCTCTTTTGCCAAGGGAACTCTTCAGGGCACGACGTAGTCTGTCTACGTTTGCGGACGTCTGACTGGTAGCTGCCAACGGATCTGCGATACCCACCTACGGTTATGAAATTCTCACATTATCGTTTAGCAACGGTAAATTTAATCGGAAGTTTCTCGTTGCTGACGTCACATTGCCAATCCTTGGTGCGGATTTCTTCTCTCATTTCCACCTTCTGGTCGATGTCGCCCACCGACGATTGGTCAACGCAGACTTGTACTTGTCGACACCTCTTCAACCCGTTTCCTCCAACTACGCTCTCCACATTAGCGTATTCACGGATGCATACACCCACCTCCTCACGTCGTACCCGGAAGTTTTCCGTCCAGAACTTTGCCAAATGCCCATGGCTCCTGCCAAGCAGCACGATATTTATCACCATATCAAGACAACGGGACACCCAGTTTTTGTAAAATTCAGATGTCTGGCCATAGGACGATTGGCAGCGACCAAACAAATGTTCGCCGAAATGGAGGAAATGGGCCTTTGCCAAAAGGCCTCCAGCCCATGGTCGTCACCCTTACACATCGTTCTGGAGAAAGACAGCTCCTTCCGTCCGTGCGGGGATTACAAGCGCCTGAACATGCAAACAGAACCGAGTCACTACCCCCTCCCAAACATCGCCAACGTGAGCTCCTACCTGCACAAAGCTAAGGTTTTCTCCATGCTTGACCTCCTAAAGGGGTATTATGAGGTGCCTATGAACCCAGAAGACATCCCCAAGACCGCCATCATCGCTCCGTTTTGTACATACACCTTCAATTACTCCTGTTTTGGCCTTCGTAATGCTGGGGCTACTTTTCAACGTCTCATGGATGACATCTTAGGGGACCTCCCCTTCTGTGTATGTTATAAGGATGACATACTTGTGTTCCCTTCCTCAAAAGAGGAACACCTCCGTCACCTGCGCATCGTGCTCGACCGCCTGCAACAAAATGGCCTTGTAGTCGGATACGACAAGTGTACCTTTGCCGCCAATGAAGTGTCGTTCTTAGGGCACCGCATCGCTCCTAAAGGAGTCCATCCCCTCCCTGAGAAGGTAGCAGCCGTTCAGAACTTCCCCACGCCCTCGACCGTCAAAGCTCTGCAGGAATTCTTGGGCATGATCAACTATTATCACCATTTTCTGCCAGCCATTGCCACCACTCTTGCTTCCCTCTACGCCTCCCTAAAAGGCAAGCCAAAAGACCTGAAGTGGGGTCCCCTTCAAGATGGGGCCTTCTGCAATGCAAAGAAGCCCCTATCAACCCCTGCAGCATTCACTTTTCCTATCCCACATGCCCCTCTCCTTCACTCCACCGATGCCAGCAACGTCTCTATTGGTGCACTACTCGAACAGGTGGTCAACGGATCGCCCCGCCCATTGGACTTCATCAGCAGAAAACTGTCCAAGGCAGAATCGGGTTATTCTACCTTCGATCCAGAATTGCTGGTGGTGCACTTGGCTGTCCATTACTTTTGCCATTTCTTAGAAGGTACGCCCTTCGTCATTCGCACAGACCACATGCCTCTGGTGCCTGCCTTCACTCGACAGTCTGATGCCTGGTCTGCCACTCAATGCCGACATCTCTCCACCGTGGCTGAATACAATTGCACCCTTCAATACGTCCCTGGGAAAATGAATCCCGTTGCCGATGCCCTGTCAAGAAACACGTTGGCTGCCGTTCAACTGGGATTGGATTACAATGCCTTGGCTGAAGCCCAACAACGGGATCCAGAGTATCAATCATGTAGGACATCTTGCACATCCCTCCATTGGGAAGATATCCCCCTTGACGACTCCAAAACTACCCTCCTCTGTGACGTCAGTACTGGTAGACCGCGATCTTGGATTCCTGCTCCCATGTGCTGACAGGTGTTTGATTTCATTCACGGCCTTTCACATCCCTCATGCCATTCTACTGCACAGCTGCTGAAGACGAGGCTCATTTGGCACAGCATTTCTAAGGATGCTAAGGATTGG
>NC_090734.1:65613361-65620861 GCF_036898095.1 Palaemon carinicauda
AGGACGTATTCTTGACACGCCACATAGCAATCTGCACCCCTAACAGAGTTAACACTTCGAAGGGGTCAATTGGCAAGAAAACGAAAACGAGCAAGAAAGGAGAGCCGCTCGCAAGGTATATCTCCTCTCCCATTTCGTAAGCGTGCATTGTGCCGCTCACGGCGCCATCTGTATTCCTTGTAGCGATACACGAGGTGCTACAGATACTGTATGTAGGGAGGGGACCTACAGCCCTTTAAAAGAAAGGGAAGGGTCTTGACATCTCACCCAAAAATAGATTTTTCGCTTTGCTCAAAATCCGTTTTTTGGGCTCAAGCCTTGTAGTCCTGATGGAAGTATACCAGAGCATTACTGTATCTGTGGATTCTCAAAACGTGCCGTACTCCCCGAAGGTATTTCCCGGCCAACTAGACCTAGAGACCTAAGATGTTACCGTCATACATCTTTTCAACTAACCATCGACCATGTTAGTGCTTCTTGCCCCCTACAGGGAAGAGTCTTACTAGACTCTGGAAAAGTCTCGAAGAGTACATATACCTATGTATGAATAACAGACAAGCCAATATAGTGGTCTCACCCTATATCATGTAAAGCATAGTTTGTAAAGAACCACTGAGTCAATATGAAATATCGACCAGTTCTCCGTTCAATACTGGATTGGACAAAGGTTTATATTCGAGTAGGCGGAAAACTTGCATATCCGCCACCGTCCCCTCAGGGCATGGAGTCCTCCCGCCAAGGGAAAGCATAAACCAATGCAAAGAATGCTTGCATAAAGGAACAATCTATTAGAATTATCCCAGATAAATATACATAGAACGTAATGCAAAATTATATCAAATAAATTGACACAGGTGAAGGAGACGCAAGGTTCACAAGAACTAGTTTATTGACAAGCAATAAATAAAACAGGTTAAACAACCACTATATATATATATATATATATATATATATATATATATATATGTATGTATATATATATATATATATATATATATATATATATATATATATATATATATATATATATATATATATATATATATATATATATATATATATATATATATATAAGAGGAGGATAACCAACAAATAAGCATAAGCATGATAGTAAACAGAAACTTGTTTATCTGAAAGAAAAACATTAGCGCCACTTTTAACATACCGAGGTATCAAAATTATAAAAGTCTGTATTACTAATCAGTTACATTAGTGTTGGAAACGCTCGGCACACATGTCTGCACTTATGCTAGGTTCACCTTTGAAAGTGGAACAGTCAATGTGGGCAACCCAGTGCCCTAACACTTAGTTTGTAGAACAGTTCGTAACTACACACTCACCCCGGAATTAATCGTCCCAATTAAATCCACTGTTCCTCGCAGAGTTAAACAGCAGGGTTAACGACACTACCCACTGCTACCACAGACCTCTTTAGTTGCTCCACTTTCTTCGCATAGTGACGAAAGAACACTCTGGAAGACTTCCAGCCAGTGTATGAACGAAGATGTTCAAAATCCATACAATTAAAGAAATTTAAGGATGAGGTAACTTTCCTCGGATCGTGACCTGCAGGTGTACTGTCTGGATCCGCTCTGCGAATAAAATAGGTGATTTTCGCCCTAAGTTATTTCAGTGATAAATTTGAGCCTGATGTTTCTCCCCTGAATAGTTGACCACCCCTGAAGTCTGAAGTTCTACGAAAATAGACCTTTAGGCATTCCACTGGACATAGAGATGCATCTTCTTTCAGAGGGCAGATTCTCCAGGGACCCCACCTGTTGGTGGGTAACTCGTTCTTGGCGAGAAACGTAGGATCCGGAAACAGGTTCAGTTCTCCCCCATCCAAGAACTGAACACGACCCTCCTCTCTCGAGAGGGCTACAATTTCACTAACCCTGGCCCCCGACGCGAGTGCAAATAGGAAAATAACTTTTTGGGTCAAATCCTTTAAAACACACTCCTCATTGTTCAACAGCGAAGCGAAATGAAGAACTTTATCTAAAGACCGTGATATGGGCTTCAGAGGTGCTGATGGTCTGAGCCTAGCACAGGCTTTCGGAATTTTATTAAAGATATCGTTAGCGAGGTCGACCTGGAAGGCATATAAAATGGGTGTTTTCAAAGCAGATTTACACATTGATATTGTGTTGGCTGCTAACCCTTGACCATGGAGGTGGATGAAGAAAGATAAGGAGAAGTCTGTCAAGATCTTTTGCGGATTCTTCGCCTTGACAAAGGCCACCCATTTCCTCCATGATGACTAATATTGCCTTCTAGTAGATTTACACTTATATTCCTCTAGGAAGTCTATACTGTCTTTCGAAATCCCGAAACGTTTTCTCACCGCTAGGGAGAGAAAATCATGAGCTGCAGGTTCCGGGTTTTCTGTGATGAAGCGCACACAGTCGTCTTCTGAACTCGCTGGGTCAGAACTGGATCTGGTAACGGTAGACACTTCAGCCGTAGTTCCAATGCCAGAGGGAACCACACGCTGTTCGGCCACTTGTGAGCCACCATTGCCGCTACTCCCTTGAAAGATCTCAGCTTGTTGAGGACCCTCAACAGAAGGTTGTGAGGAGGGAACAGGTAAATCCTGGACCATCTGTTCCAGTCGAGGGACATCGCGTCCACTGCTTTCGCCAAGGGATCCTTGTACGGGGACATAAGGGGTAACTTCCTGTTGTCTTTCGTCGCAAAGAGGTCTATCTGCGGTTCTGGGACTTGACTCAAGATGAAGAAGAATGATCCTGCGTTTAGGGACCATTCCGACTCTATCGGTGTGAACCTGGATAGAGCGTCCGCTGTCACATTGCGGACTCCTTGAAGGTGAACTGCCGACATGTACCAATTCTTCTTCTCCGCCAGTCAAAAGGTGGCCAACATCACCTGGTTGAGTGGTGGTGACCTCGATCCTTGTCGATTCAAGCATCTCACAATCACCTCGCTGTCCAGCACCAACCTTATGTGGATCGAGCGACGAGGGGAGACTTTCTTCAAGGTAAGGAGTACTGCCATAGCTTCCTGAAAGTTTATGTGAAATGTCTTGAATAGACTGGACCAAGTCCCTTGGGCCTTCCTCCGATGAGAATGACCTCCCCACCCCTCCTTCGAGGCGTCTGTGTGAATAGTCAACGAGGGGGGAGTTGGCTGAAGAAATACCGACTTCTTTAGTTGCCTGACTTGGGACCAAGGCCTGAGAAGCATACGTAGACGAAGCGGAACTGGTCTTATCAGATCTCTTCGCGCGTTTGATGCATAACTTCTCCAAACTCCGGTTGCATCCTTTAGCTGTGCTCTTAGCACCGGGTCTGTTACTGAAGCAAACTGGAGAGAACCCAGCACTCTCTCCTGTTCGCGTCTTAATATCCTTTCGGAATCCAGAAGTCTCTGGACAGAACCAGCTATCTCCTTCCTCTTTTTCGCCGGGATGGAGAGTTGGTGTGACACTAGGTTCCAGTGGATTCCCAACCACTGGAACTTTTGAGATGGAGAAAGTCGAGACTTTTTTCTGTTGATCTTGAAGCCTAGATACTCTAGGAACTGGATCACCTGTAGGAAAGCTTGCAAACATTCTGTCTTGGATGCTGCCCACACTAGCCAGTCGTTCAGGTAGGCTACCACCTGGATTCCCTTTAGGCGTAATTGTTTGAGAGCTACGCTCGCAAGTTTCATGAAGATCCTTGGGGCTATGTTTAGCCCGAATGGCATGGCTCTGAAGGCGTAGAGTCTTCGATGTAGCTTGAACCCTAGGTAGGGGGAGAGTTGACTATTGATTGGAATGTGCCAATAGGCGTCTGACAAATCTATGGAGACGGTAAATGCCCTCTTGGGCAGTAAGGTCCTTATGTGTTGCAGTGTTAGCATCTTGAACTTGCAGTTCACAATGAACTTGTTGAGTGGCGACAAGTCCAGAATGACTCTGACATTTTCTGAGTCCTTCTTGGGAACACAAAACAGCCTCCCTTGGAATTTGATGGACTTTACCCTTCGGATTACTCTTTTCTCCAACAGTTCTTGAATGTACTCCTCCAGAACGGGGGTGGAGTGTTGGAAAAATTGAGGGCACGGGGGTGGAGTGCTGTACCAGCTCCAACCCAGTCCATTCTTGAGTAGGCTGTGGGCCCAGGGATTGAAGGTCCACCGATCCCGAAAATTCTGAAGTCTCCCTCCTACCGGTATCATCTCACTTTGACTGCTGTTTCCCTGAGGCCTTGCCTCCTTGACCGCAACCACCCCTGAATCCCCTCCCCCTTGAGGGTGTCTAGACGAACCTCTGGCTGCTCCTCTAGGCTTCGCTCGAAAGGTAGTTGACTGCCCTTCGAACGCTGGGTTAAATGCCGGAGACTGCGTCGACACGGCTTGGGGTACCCACTGGTACATGGTCGGGGTTTGTGCCACCATCTGGGGCACTGTAGGCATAGGAAATTGCTGTTGCTGCTGCTGTCTGAATGGCTTGGCTGGACGAGAGGGTAGCCTAGTCTTCTTAGTCTTCCTCTTTGGTTGGGGACCCTCATCTGGGGAAGACTTTCTCTTGAGGGATAGGCCCCACTTTTGGAGAAGGTTTCTATTCTCCGTGGCGGCCTTATCTACAACCTCCTTGACCGCTTCACTAGGGAAGAGGTCTTTGCCCCAAATGTTGGAGGAGATTAGCTTCCTTGGCTCGTGCCTCACCGCAGCGAACACGAACTCCACAGCGAACACGAACTCCCTACAAGCCCTCCTAGCTTTGACGAAGCTATAAAGGTCCTTCGTCACTGTGACTAGGTGTGTCTCAGCCACTACCATGAACATCTCATGAACCATGGGGTCACTTGCCATTGTCTCCAGAGTCGTTTGATGAGACATTGAGGCAGCAAGTCTTTCTTTTGTCTCAAGCTCCCTTCGCAAAAGAAAGTCAGACAGCTTGGGGAGGTTCTCACCGAACTGACGTTCGGCAATATCAGCCTCCAACTTCCCGACTGAGAAGGTAAGATGGACGTCCTTCCAGTCCTTGTGGTCCATGGGTAGGGCCAAAGACAGTGGTTTACACTCCTCCAAGGAGGGGCATGGCTTACCTGCCTCGACTGCTTTCAGCACAGCCGTAAAACCTTTCTGCATAAAGGGGAAAGCTCTAGAATGAGAGGACACAAAGGAAGGGTGCTTCTTACTCAAAGCAGGTACCTTCGAGTTTGAGAAGCCCCTCTCTTTCATCGAGCTTGACAATAAAGCTTGAGCCTAAGCGTGGTCCAAAACTATGACCTTCTTCGGCTCTGTTTCTTCCTTTGAGGCTGGTTCCTTCCTTAGACGGACATAACAGTCCGGATACGACTCCTTGCTGGGCCAGAATTCCACCTCCTCAAGGGGGACTGAGCCCAACTTCTCCGAAATGACGATTTTCCCCGTCGTCATAGGCATGTGCTCAGCATACTTCCAAGGGTTAACATCTGAGCACGAGGGAAGGTCTTTCACGCTGAGCTTCTTCTGGGGCACACGTGATGCTGCAAGTCTCCGCATCTCCAACTCCATTGCAGCCGCCTTCTCATTATTCTCCCTCTGCATCTGTTGGATCATTCCAACGATGGAGGAAAGGGTCTTTCCCAGCTCATCTGGGAGAGAGGACGATGTTGAGGGAATAGGTTCAGGGCCTGAACCGGAGTAGCCGACACCTCGTCGACCTCTTCCTCTTCATTGTCTGGAGCCTGCTCTTCATCCTGGTCTTCTGCCAGAAGGTCATCTTCCAGACGCTCGGACACCTCCGACATCCTATCGTCCAATTGGATGTCCTGCAGGGCGTCCGCGACTTCAGAATCCACAGGGATCTGAACCACTGGTATCTCCACTTGAGGCTGGGGAATCACTGCATCAGCTGACGCCCTGGGGAAAAGGTAAGCCCTCATCTTCTCACTTGGAAGATAGGGCCCAGAAGTGTTCTTCTGAAAGCCCCTTACCCAGGTACGAAGCTTCTCCCTTGCTGCGTCCCTTGACTCCGCCGTCTTAGGGGAATCAAAAGCCTCAGTAATCAGGTTTGTGCACACAGTACATACCTGCGGGTCCCAATACCGGAGATCGCCTTTGGAGACTGCGCATGCTGCGTGCCTCCTACACAAATCATGTCCACAGAAGTTCTTGCTGCGGACGTTGCAGAAAACGCTTCCACACTTCGGATGGTCCTCCTGTAAAGAGAAGAAAATTCCATGAGTATCAAGTGAACTACGTATCACTGGATATACATAGCTTAGCACAACTAAACTAGAAAAGAAAGACACACACTTGTATTTCCCGTACAGTCAATTGCTGCAACCTTCTAGATAATAAAATCGTATGGTTAATCTATTCTAGAGCAACCAACGAATAATTTCCAGAGGAAACAAGTGTAGCTCACACCCAAAAAAGGATTTTAAAATGGTGGATAGTAGACAAGAAAGAACTCACTTTCTTTATCTGTAAGGTTACACCAAAGGGTTGTGCAAGACAACACAAAAGTGTTAGAAAAACTTAGTGTTGTAACAAATACTATACCACAGTTTTCTCCCTACAGTATATACTATACTGAAAAATACTGGCTACAGTATAGAAGGCAATGTGCCGGCCGGCACGTGCCGACCGGCACACACCTTAACTAGTTCCAAAGTATACTACTTATGAACTATAAGGTGGAAGAACGCTGGTTCAAATGCATGTGCCGGCTGCCGGCCACTAATCGTAGCGGCCAGCAGACAATGGTGTGATATATAGCCGACCGGCAAAGGTATACAACCAATTCCGGCTGGCAGCAAAAGAACCAGAGAACTCCGACTGCCCGGCTGCCGGCCACTCAGGCCGGCAGCCGGGCTAGGGTACAATACTAGCAGAAAAACAGAATGGATGCCGTAATAAGAGACTGTACTACCTCATAACCCGGCAACCCTAAAGAGTGCACATAAGGAAGGGGAGAATATAACTTCAGGCTTCCTGACCAATGCCATATGGCTCTACAGACAAACATGGATGAGAGACCAAGGGAGGTCCGGGCAGCACTCAAAGCAGATGACCTTTGCCAAGGGACTGAGTCAACCCCACATCCTAACCTATGCTAGGTACAGATGTAGAATGACGGACAGGAATGCAATGGCTAGGCCATCACAAAGGAAAGAGGGGGAAAGGGAGAAGAGGGTCCTGCCAACCTTGCTCTAATAATGAATCACCCGCAGCCAAGAAAACTCATCTTAGCCTAGGGGAGATCCGAGGAAGGAGGCCAGCAATACTTGCCAACTCCCTCGGAACCAAAGCAAGGAAGGCGTTGTTATTCACAGAAAAGAGGATCTTATCCTCCACACCGAGAACAACAACACTGGACTAGTCTGCTAGATCACAAGAAGAAGAAATCATCTCATACAGAAACCTTCGAAAGTGAACTAAGGAGGCTAAGCCTCCTATGTCTGTTGTCAGTCTAGTGAGGGAATCTCAACCACAAGCTTGACAAAAACAGACTCAGACTAAGAACTCTGATGTCCTGCCCCCTCCCTGAAGCCAGACTTACTG
>NC_090734.1:65625861-65638361 GCF_036898095.1 Palaemon carinicauda
CAACAAGAAACTGAAATAGAGGTGACTGATGAAAGTGTAGAATATATAATAAAGCCAATGGCCTACCAATTGTTAAAATCCCCACTGGGGCCATTAATTTGGCTAAGAAAGTATCAACCTTATTGAAATCGTGACCACACAATGACCTTATTCCCCCACAGCCACCCACAATAAATAATGAAATGGACACAGATGATCTTAACAGGAAAAGAGTTCTAATTGACTCTGACTCCCTATATATCTGAACCAACGAATCTTACCTTTCACTAAGGAAACTGATTATCTTAAATTGCTACAGTTCCGTTATAAACAAGCCCTAAATCTAATTTATATCCAAGGTCCATCACGTCAAATTTTAGAATATATTCACAATATACAAGAACGTATCAAAATTTAATCTATTGAGCTAATTCATTCAACATGGGATACTCTGTTGAACAAATGTGAAGACACTTATAAAGACCCAGGAAAATTTTGGAGAATGATTAGGAATCTTTTAGGTTCATCTTCTCATCCCATAGCCTACATCATTAATAACATTGAGAAGATCTATTCTCACCAAGATCAAGAGGTGGTTTTCATAGACTTCTGGTCAAATATCTTTAGAATAGACCCAGAAGAAAATCTTAGGTTTGACCAACAACACGAGCAACATGTCATGGAGACAATCCGTGAACATGCTGATCGTATAATACCTTACGATACAGCAGATCTTGGGAGGCTTGATGAAGATGAAACCTTTCTGAAACCAATTCAACTCCAAGAAATTATCAAGGTGATAAAAAGTTTTAAAGACAAAGCTCCAGATCAATCTAAAGTTAATAAAATTATACTTAAACATCTACCTAATTCAATGCTCGTCTTTCTTTACAACATCTTTAATGAATCCTTAAGTATGGGTTACTAGCCAGAATTTTTCGAAAGAGCAATACTTCCTTTTGTAGGGAAAAAGGGCAAGGATCTAACTTCAGTCTCTCATTATAGACCAATATCCCTATTAGACACGCCTGGGAAAATACTTGAAAAGATCATAAAAGTAAGGTTTCAGGAGTTCCTGGATGACAATTTGCTCATATATAGCAATCAATTTGGGTTTACCCATGGTAAAGGGACCCAACTGGCAATAGTCAGATTATATGAATTTATAGCAGTAAAGAAAAGTCTAGGTTGTGGTTGTAACCTAATCTCAAGAGATGTCTGCCGGGCCTTTGATAAAGTATGGCATGAAGGCTTAAAATACAAACTGTTAGATGCACAATTGCCAGATTTAGCAATCAGGTTGCTATGCAACTTTTTAGATAACCGGGTTGCCATGATTAAAATTAAATATTTCATAGGGTCAGAGTTTCAATTGCTCTCAGGAGTTCCTCAGGGCAGAGTTCTCTCCCCTTCACTATACAACCTCTACATTAAAGACACCCCTCCCCCTATTGAAGGTTGCCTACAAATCATGTTTTCTGATGATCATACCCAAGTTATAACCTATCCTAACAAACATAAACTAATGCTACTGAGAAAGATGTGGTAAGGAAGAGGCCTTCTTGAGTCATCACATTACATATAAGGGTGTTCACCCCCTCCCCATAAGGTTATCAGTAGTACAGACGTTCCCCAGCATCAACTTCCAAGCATTGCAGGAATTCTTGGTCCTGGTTTATTATTATCACCAGTTATTGCCACCCATCGTCAGCACTCTTATCACCCTCTATGTATCGCTTAAGGGAAGGCCAAGAAACCAGGAGTGGGGCCCTCTTCAAGAGGCTTCCTTCTTCAACGCAAAAGAAATTCTTAATGAGGGTAATAGAGGGGTCGGAAATTATTTTTGAGCTACTAGTCCTGAAATGGCCTAATGGTATAATGGGTTAATCTTATTTTGTTATACAGTATATATGAACTTTTAAATTTGATCTAGGGTAAATTGACCCGCTGAATCCAAGTCTTATGAAGGCCAAACGTTAAATCATGAGCGTTTTACGTAAAATGCAAAAATCCAAAACGGCCGCCATTGGCCCTACCGAAAAATATGAGTTTGATATAACCGGACCATATTTGTGTGTAATAGGTCATTTCTTGGTATTTTCAAGCTCAGCAACTCATTTCTGAGGTTACTTTGACGATCTGAGCTGTTGCTGTACATCAAATCCATATGGTTACCATGAAAAAGTAAAAACATTTGATGTAAGATATTGTTGAATGTTAACCAAATAAGATTATTTTTTATAATAAATTTATCATAATTTTTAGTGTAAAGTTGTTTCTTTTGAACGGTAACAGTCCCGGGTCTCGGATTTTATGAGTTGCTACTTCAGATATGATCCAATAAACCTCATAATTGTACATGGTATTCATAGTTAAGCATTTCAGATTTAGATTTTGCAATATGGCTGGAGCTGAAATAAAAACCAACAGGTTTAGTGTGAGTAGTTAAGAAGTTTTTCCATTTATTTAAGTTTCCTAGCTATTAAGTTGCTAGTAATGTATTGAGTCGAAAGTGATATTCATATACATTGTTGTCATATCAGGTGAAGCATGGATTGCCTCATATGTGGTTCAAGCAAGCCTAAACTCATAAAATCTTTACGAGTCTCAAGTTTGGGAAGCACAGGTCATGAGGGTGGTGATGGCCTGTCTGACAGACTTGAGGATGGATCCAGTGCTTTCATGCGCCATATAAACTGTGTAAAAACATGTTGCTCAAAAACCCATATCGCTTGGGGAATGGAGAAGAAAATACCTGATGATTCTGAAAGTCAATCAAATGTGAAACACTTGGGAAGGCGCAACGTATTCTCATTCTGTGAACATTGTTTTATTCTCTAAAGAAATATGTGACATTGAGCGCCCAAGTAAAAACCCTTGAAAATGGAAGGAGGCTTACCTTTGCAGAACAGCAGATAGGAGAGGTTGGCATACATTCAAGGAAGCTATCTTCATGAGAACTGAATCAAGAGGAGATGTGTGGGGGCATGACGTTTCCTTTCGCATTGCTTCTTCAGTTAGTGATCTGTATGCAGATGATGTGTGTTATCACAAGAATTGTATGCCAAAGTTCTTCAGTAATCTTCCATCCAGTATGGAAACTACATGGATTGTGATTAAGCTTTAGCTGTACTTGTGAAGAAGATGCAATCAGGTCATTTGCATATGTGGAAAAATATCGAGTTACATAAGATGTACTCTGAACTTTAAGGCATGTGACTTTCCAGTCATCCCCTCATAGACTGTCCTAAGCAGAAGTTTTCACCTGAACTAATTATCGTCTGTTTCAGGGGTTACATACATCATTACCTTCAGGCATCACCTGTCCAACCAAATGCATTTGGTAAATGATACCAAAGACAATATTGAAAGAGAAATACAAGAATTGAGCAAGAGAATCCAATTAGAAAGTCTCACGCAACACCCTCTAACCTACCCCACGGGAGTGACACTGGAGCAAGTATCAGGTTAGTGTTACAACTATAATTAGGTTGTCTAATTTAATGGCACTTATAAACGTATGCATTGAATAGCATTCAAACTAAGAGCTAGGCAGCCTATTATCTTTTATATACATTTTTTCTTGTAGGTGACTGCAACCCTACTCTTCCGTCGTTGCTTGCAGCCACATCTCCAAAACTTGTTTCCATCATGGCCGCCACAATGGTTGGTCATAAGGTAAACAGCATCTCAACTGGTCAAACAACATTCCTCCAAATAGCATTGAGTGTCTTGCTTAATATTCAAAAAGGTATAATAGACCAACTTCATGAATTTGGGATAACATATGTTTCTGGATTTCTGCAGCAGTTTCAGTTGCCAGCAATCCTCGTGGAATGTCGCAGTTTAACATCAAAGATGACCAAATGCAAGTTGTGGCTGACAATTTTGGATACACAAATAAGTTCCCAGAATGAACAAGAATCAACTCACGTTTTGGCAATGATCATCACATCGTCAGGAGAACCAAAACCAGAATAAGTGGCTGGCACAATCGAAAACCTAACAATAAAGGGCCTCAAGCTCGAAGATACAGAGGCAAAGAACCTCAAACTGGAAGGTGTCCCTGTACAGCGCTATCATTGCAGCGAAAAACCTAATACGCCAGTTATGTATGTCAAACAGGTTGTGCCTACACTGCCATTTCTTGCGAGCAAGCAGTTGTCTCTGAACAATTTAGTTGTCTAAGATTTCCAGTTTTTTTACTGAAATTATAAACATCACAGACTGTCCAGAATATGGTGGATATAATACCAAGAAAGGACAACAAACAGGGGTGACAACCAGAGCCAAAATCAGGTGTAGCATACACACCCTTTCTTGACATGACTCCAGCAGAACCCGACACCATCAAAACAGCAATGGTTCGAGCTCCGTGCTTCACATCTCTCACCAGTCAAGAGTGGACAATCTTCACAAATGATCAGCAGCTGTGTCAGATAGCAGCTCGGTTAACAATGTAGGAGCTCTTCGCACATTGCACATCCCGATTTAGGGGAATGCATATGCTAATAAGTTTTGTTGGGTGTATTAGGTTTTAATGACAGTTAGAGGTCTTGAGGACATTCGGAGGTCACCCTTTGCCCTTTTACCTAAGCTTCTGTCTGGCAAAAGAAAATCCTCAAAATGTCAGAACTTTTCGCATTGTGGTGGAAGAACTAGTTCGTCCGCTGCTAACGCATGCTGAGCTTCTTGATAATTTGCATGATATGGTTGATGTCATCCAACTATTAGAAGCCAGAATTGAGTAAAGTAAGACAAAGAAACTGTGGGTAAAGTGCCTAATCAAACCTGTTTTCATCATGACGACGTTTGTACGGGGAGAAAGAGAAGGTGACTGGCCTCTTCATAGTTTTGCAGTAGTGAAAATGTGGCCATATTTCTTTTCTTCTGGACACTTCAACTATGCTTGTTATAGCCTTTACTACTTCCGCTCTATGCAACGCCTACTACCATCCATCCCGTAGAGGTTCATGATAGGTCAGCATGTGATGCATCACCAAGATGACCAGTGGAATGTGGTATGGTCCGATCTCTTCATTGAGACAACATATATAAGGTATGGTCATGGAGCTTCTGGTATTATTGGATCTAAACTAAATGAGTCTACTATGTCTGTCTGAGCACAATCTCTAAGCATTTTTAGGCAGATCAAGGCAGACTTAGAAGGAATGAAAAAGATCAAACAGTTATGAATATAAATGCAGTTGTTGAAAAGCACGCTTCAATTCTGCCCAACCGTCATGCTGCACATACATTAACTAGCTTTGATACTGTTTTTTTTTTCTTTCTGGAATAGGCAAAGCCACAGTTCTCAAAAAGTTGGTAGCGTCTGCTGGTGAACTGAAGGTTGGTGATATGGCAAGCTCACTAGATGAAATCATCAATTCATCCTTGGAATTTGTTTCAACCTTTTATGGACAGGAAACATTTGTTACACTGAGTCAGATGAGAAGCAGCGGTCTTTACAAAAAAGATAAGCATTAAAAGGCATACGGCTCCAAAGCTGAAATTTCTCCCACAATGGCGGGCTTTAAGCCCCACTGTCAACGAGCTCACTATCAAACTACTCTGTGGAAAACTGCAGGTATGCTAGTAACTCCATAAGATCTCAACCTGCTGGAATCAGGGTGGGAGATGAAAGCGTCGAAACTGCAGTCATTACACATACTCCTAGGTCAACTGGTTGCTCCAGACGAGTTCTCAACCTCGTGAATTGTCAGTGTAAATCTGGTTGTAAAACAGCTCTTTGTTCCTTCACCAAGTATTCACTGGCTTGCTCTAACTTCTGCAAATGTAGAGGACAAGCAATTTGTAACAACCTCATGAAAGTTATCACAGACAACAACAGTGATGAGTGAATTAGTATAAAAAAACTGCATCTGTAGTTGATATTAAATAATAGAAAATATGAAATGAAATCTTTATCGAGCATTTTTGTTATAAATATATGGCATTTGTTTTTCGTGTCAGAAAGTCTTATGATACCAGAAGCTAGTAATATAAAGAACATTATCTCGTATCTCCTAAAGACAAGCCTTAAATGAAGTATGTGTGTGGCCTAAATAAGAGGGACAGACTTCATTTTCTTGCAGCTAGAGAACACACCAAAGGCATTTTCATGAGCATTATTATGGTAACCATGGGGATTTGAGGTACAACAATATCTCAGATCGTACAAAAAACCCTAAAAATGAATACATCAGATTTGTATTCAGCGTGTCAATCTACCTTACAATCAGCTTTAAAGTTTATATACACACACACACACACACACACACACACACATATATATATATATATATATATATATATATATATATATATATATATATATATATATATATATATATATATATATATATATATATATATATAACAAATCAAGGTACCACCCACAGAATCCAAGACTATACAGTTTTGGGATTCACAGAGCTTGATTGTGTTCTTAACAGGAACCATTTCTCCAAATATTACTCGAATCGAATGAATATCTCCTTCCACACTTAAATAAGAAATAGATATATCGCTATTATTGAGCTATTGTAAGTTATATGAATTAGAATACAAACAATAATTTCACAAAGCAAAAATGTTTTCTAAGTTATTTTTCCAACTTAAGAAAAAATAATGAATGAAATTTTCACACAAAAATACATGAATTAAAAAAAAAATTAGAACAATGTCAAGATGAGACTCAGGAGGTATTGCTTGGAATACACCAGAATCAATTAATATTTAATTACTACATTAACATGAATGATAAAATCTGTTAAGGGGGATTCGTAGTATCAATACACTCACGATCACATGACTTCACTACAAATGTTTCTTCAGAACACTCCATCACTTTTCTTGCGTGAAAGCTTTTCACTGACTTTGAAATAAGGACATACTTAATAGAACCCTCCTTCTTCGATATGAATGAAGTTGTAAAAAATATAAAAAATAACGAAGTAACATAAACAGGCCTTTATAACAATGGTGCTCATGAAAAACTTAACGTAATAATAAACGGACAAAAACGTTTCGTACGCTAAATTTTTAGACAATGATTGGTCATTGATAATACCAGTTGTAGATCATACATATTGCAATTACTATACAACGTATCATAGAAAACCACTAATTATTAATATGAACATAGTTATTGAAAAATTTTTCTTACAAAATAACGATGTCAGTAGTCACTAGGGTCGAGATAAAAAAATTATGGGTGCATATGAACAAATAGAATCGCCTTATTACCCTATAAGAAAGCTTCCAATTGCCATAATCTTTCGTTTGGCAATGGATCAGATTTTTTGCAACGTAAAACTGATGAAATGGAATTGCTGTGGTACCAAATATTGCTATTTTTTATGACGACCATACACTTAACTGCTACTGCTCAACCTTTCCTGTGCCAACAGCATCACTGAAACACTCCACCAATGCCAATGAAGTAGCTGTAGGAATCTTACATGATCAAATGATCATTGGATTACCACGCACTTTGGCCTTCTTCACTGTAAAACTTTCCAAGGGGAAATCCAGCTACTCTACCTTTGATCGAGAAGTATTGGAAGTATACTGTATTTAGCTGATCATTACATCCGTGGTGGAAGGGCATGTCCTTCATCAGTTGCATGGACCTCATGCTCCTTGTGTGCACTCCTTCACTCAACCGTCCCACCTCTAATTCACCCATTAAGGGCAACCTCTCTCTGTCATCTTTGATTACAACTATACCATTCAACACAGCCATGGTAAACTGCATCATGTCTCCGACGTCTTATCCAGAGACACACTAGATCCATCCGATTGAGAATAGATTACAAGGCCTTGGTAAGACACAATAAAATGACCATAACCATCAAACCTGTAGGATATCTTGCAGGTGCCTCCATTGAGAAGATGTCACCATCAACGACTCCAACGCCACCCTCCTCTCTGACTTCAGTACAGGTGAGCCTTGTTCATATGGCATGGTATTGCTAAAGATGCAAAGGATTGGGTCTGCGTCTTCACTTTAGATCAAAATTCAAGATTGCATTCTACCTCAGTGTTTGCTCAAATTCACACTAAAGTGATTGATTCCGTAAGTGCATTAATATGTAGCAGCTTCCTCATGCACTGCTGTCTTAATTCAAAAATATATAAGATGGTGTGATTTGGTGTTAAAGAGCATATTACTTCTGATATGAGTGTCACTTTCACCTATCAGTTGTGGACATTATTAGGACATCTTCTCAGCATCACCCTCCAAACGACTACCCACTTACAAACCTGCAGCCACTGGAATGGTGGAGAATTTCCAACATCGCTCAAAGCTACCTTGTTGTCCAGCTGCACCGACTCTAGCGTGTTTCTAAAGTTTCCCTGGGTCCTCCTCAGACTCAGGACTAAATTCTAGAACATTACTGATTTTTCAGCAGCGAAAAAGATATATGGTAACCCATTGGTCCTCCATGCAAAATTTATTCTGTCTCTCACCTTCTCCAATGTAGACAAATTCATTCCCTATCATCAGACTTACAAGTCTCCAGGTAAGTAGCAAGTACCATATATATATATATATATATATATATATATATATATATATATATATATATATATATATATATATATATATATGCAGGTTGAGGCGGAACCGATTGAGCAGTTTTGAGGAGATATAAAAAAGTGATGGAGGTACATAGAGAACAGAATTTATTATTCTCGAGGTTACCATAACATACAACTTAGAAATCTTATGTACTGAAAATGATATCAGCAAGATGGCGGCCGTTAGCTGCAACACACTGTTGGAGTCGTTCTGTGAAGTTTCCTACAACACGTTCACACATACTGCGAGGTATGGCGTAAACCTCTTCAATAATCTGCTCCCTTACCTGTGGTAGGGTGTGAGGGTTACTTTCGAACACCTCTCTATCAGGTGTCCCCAAAGAAAGAAGTCTCAAATGCACAAATCAGGTGACCGGCGCAGGCCACACTAAATTACCCCTGAGACACACAAACGTCAGGGAAACATGTGTCTCAAAACATTAAATGAAATTCGGTCTGTGTGAATTGTAGCCCCATCCTGCTGGAACCACAGGTCCCCCAATCCTTCATTTTCAACAATCTCTTCCATTCTGGGCTGCAGGAAATTTTGCAACATGGCAACATAGCTTTCGGAATTCACAGTCACGGTTACTCTGTCCTCCTCAGAGAAGTATGGGCATATGACAAATTGTGAGATGGCACACCACACAATAAGTTCTGAGGAAAGTAGCAGTCTTTCCTGGATAACTTGGGGGTTATTATCAGCCCAGTAACGCAAATTTTGCTTATTTACAGCCCCACAGAGGTGAAAATGTGCATCATCACTACTGAAGAACGCTGCCTCTGGAGCAATCTTTTCAAGTATGTTCTCACACAGATTTTGGCAGTTGGCAAGGTCTGCTTTGCTCAATCATTGAGCCATCATCATTTTGTAGAGATGGAAATGCAAATCCATACGCAGAATCCTCATCAAACTGCGTGAGGAGATTTCCAAAGCAGCGGCATGCCGTCGTGAAGAATGTTTCGGCGACTGGATGATGGCTGCTTTCACCCTCTCGACATTTTCTGGTGTTCTAATGGGCCTGCATCGGCCATGTGCTCTTCTTAGTGTGCTACCAGTTGCCTCCAACTACGTAACCCAGGACCGAATTGTGTTTGCCGGAGGAACAGCATTGTTGCGTGGATTATTGAACCGTCGTGGAAAAACTCTTTACGTTGCAATTTCAGATTGATTGTTCTCAAAATATGTGCGCACAGCAAAGCCATGATGGGCTCCCGTCTACACCATGTCCGCTACTCAAATGGGGATGTCTGAGGAGCGGAACAAAACCACCCGAAACCCCGTACCCTCCCGTCTCCCCGAGCATTGACTCCTCAAAACTGCTCAATCGGTTCTGCCCCACCCTGTATATATATATATATATATATATATATATATATATATATATATATATATATATATATATATATATATATATATATATATATATATATATATACATTAACAACACGTATATATCATGCATACATGTGAAATGGCATTAAAAAAACGTTAGCTATAACCAGATATGGAAATATTTAGAAAAATCCATTTCAAAAGCTAAAAGCCTTTGATATTGCAGCATCTTGGACGATTAGAAAATAAAACTTATGAAAATCTTTACCCAGTGAGGTCAGCTACCTACCAGTTATGATGACTTTCACTTCAGTAAATATTCAGATAATTCTGATATCATTGAAAAGATTATGGGATAAGGGGATGTTATCAATCCAATTTCTTTTATTCCTGAAGATATATATATATATATATATATATATATATATATATATATATATATATATATATATATATATATATATATATATATACATATATATATATTTATACATATATACATATATATACATATATATACACATACATATATATATATGTATATATATATATATATATATATATATATATATATATATATATATATATATATATATATATACATATATATATATATATATATATATATATATATATATATATATATATATATATATGTATGTATATATATATATATATATATATATATATATATATATATATATATATATATACACGCACACACACACACACACACATATATATATATATATATATATATATATATATATATATATATATATATATATATATATATATACACGCACACACACACACACACACACACACACACACATATATATATATATATATATATATATATATATATATATATATATATATATATATATATATATATATATATATATATATATATTGCTGGGTTTTAAACTGTCCACTACACGGACATAATGGTTACACAAAACTACTTGCATGGATTACCATCTTATAGCTCATTTTCTTTTGATACCCACAGGCAAAAGAATTGTACAGAAGCAGAAAGGATAATGTTAAAAGAGTTGATAGTCATAGAAAACAGTCAAAATTGAGCATCCATTATTAAATGCTTAGCTTCAAACCTACTGATTAAGCTGTCTGTTTGCAGGCATATGGTAGATCTGTTTTGATACAAAGCTCATTTAAGAATGTAAATGTATGTGTATGTACTTAATTATATGCATTTGCGTGAAATTTTAAGCATCTGAATATTGAATCGCGAATATATGGTATCATGCGTTTATAGTAAACGGGATCTAAAATTTCTAAAACCTTATATTACTGCTAAAATAGAATCAAAATATTATATTAGAGAACAATTATATAAGAAAAATTTATCAATATACTCACACTTTGGATGAATTACTCCTGTTCTGTTGATGTTTTCTCTTCCAATGCAAACTAATTGTTCACAACTGCCTGTGTAAGCGATGCCATTCAATGGAAGGTTACTGCTTTCTAATTCATTCTTGTTGTTATAATATTCTGTATCCCAGCTCGCAGTGCCATTAATACTATCATCCCACCAAGGGAACCTATAATAATAGTATATATATTCCCAATATATCCCTCGTTTGCGTCTTGACATCGTGGTGCCTACAGTAGGGAATGTGCTTGATAGAATATCCGACTCTGTTGACGTGGTCCAAAGGTTGTCTGTTGACGAGCTCTGTGCAGATGTGGTTACTGTTTCGTATTGTAGTTTGTAGTATATATTGGAGCAGCCTAGTGAGAAAATGAAGCGAATGCGTAGAATTACTAAGCATATATTCCTGAAATGAGATTGTTTAGAATTATTCTTCATAGAGTGTACATATCCTTGATATCCATATTTACATTTAAATCTACTTAAAAAGGTAGTTCTATTGAGGCGATAATTTTGAGGAACCATTATTCATCAATAGACAGAGTGTACTATGTTTAACGCATTCATTTCTTTAATGTGACTCCATTTCTTTATAAATCTTATGATTCAATAGACACTCTCTCTCTCTGTCTCTCTCTCTCTCTCTCTCTCTCTCTCTCTCTCTCTCTCTCTCTCTCTCTCTCTCTCTCTCTCTCTCTGCAGTGAAACGTCCGTTCATCTGGGTTCAAAAGTTATTTTGGTAAAAAAGACTTTTGATCTACGGGTTGGAAATAAAATGATTTTTATGGGTAGACTTTGTAAAGTAAATATCTGCTTTGCACATCGTCAGTGAAGTATAAATTACACGAATAATCATAGTCAAACAAGGAAAATAAGAACCAAAATATTCACAATGATATGAATTTGCAAAGGGAAAATAATTTAAGATAAGCCTCTTTTTTTTAAGTTTTATCAACTGTCATAATTTGTTGAATAAAAAGAGCACTGATATCAGTAAAGTAATAAAATATTCAAGAAAGCATTATCATTTGGATGAACTTCCTCGGGACAAAAAGCCTAAGATGCTAAGAAATGCCAAACAATAATAGAAATAGTCTGTATTTTATTCGATGAAAAAGTATAGCTCTGGACTTAAATATTTCAATGTATAAATTAAATTCCTGTAAAATTGTTCATGAAAAGATAACAATCTAATAT
>NC_090734.1:65643361-65673361 GCF_036898095.1 Palaemon carinicauda
GAGTGAACCAGTTGCAATCCTTGCAGCGGGACATCAAAGCTGCTTTGAGGGTGCGATGAAAATGTTCAACCATTCCATTGGCAGCAGGGTTGTAGGCCGTTGTCTGATGTAGGGTGATGCCCACGAGATTTGCTAATGACGTCCACAATTGAGAGGTGAAAGTGGTTCCCCTGTCAGAAGTAATATGCTCAGGGATACCGAATCTTGAAATCCATTCAGAGAGTAAGGCAGATGTACATGAGGCGGACGTTGCAGTTTCCATGGGAATGGCTTCAACGAGTGGAGCGGTAGATGACGGTAAACAAGTATTGATGTCCTTGTGATGTGGGTAGGGGGCCTACAACGTCGACGTGAATGTGTGCGAAACGACGCTGAGGTTGAGGAAAGGTGCCTACTCCTGAATCCGTGTGTCGATGTACTTTGGAAGTTTGGCAAGAAGTACAGGAGCGGACCCAATCCTTAGCATCCTTAGAAATGCCGTGCCAAATGAACTTTGCCTTCAGCAGCTGTGCAGTAGAACGGCACGAGGGATGTGAAAGGCCGTGAATGAAATCAAACACCTGTCGGCGCATGGGAGCAGGAATCCAAGGTCGCGGTCTACCAGTACTGACGTCACAGAGGAGGGTGGTGTTGGAGTCTTCAAGGGGAAAGTCTTCCCAACGGAGGGACGTGCAGGATGTCCTACAAGCTTGATACTCTGGATCCTGTCGTTGGGCGTCAGCCAGGGCATTGTAATCCAATCCCAGTGTAACGGCAGCCAACGCGTTTCTTGACAGGGCATCGGCAACGGGATTCATTTTCCAAGGGACGTATTGGAGGGTGCAATTGTATTCAGCCACGGTGGAGAGATGTCGGCATTGAGTGGCAGACCAGGCGTCAGACTGTCGAGTGAAGGCGTGCACCAGAGGCATGTGGTCTGTGCGAATGACGAAGGGCGTACCTTCTAAGAAATGGCGAAAGTGACGGACAGCCAAGTGCACCGCCAGCAATTCTCGATCAAAGGTAGAATAACCCGATTCTGCCTTGGACAGTTTTCTGCTGAAGAAGGCCAATGGGCGGGGCGAGCCTTTGACCACCTGCTCGAGTACTGCACCTATAGCGACGTCGCTGGTATCAGTGGAGAGAAGGAGAGGGCGTATGGGATAAGAAAAGTGAGAGCCGCAGCAGTTTATAGGGCCTTCTTTGCATTGCAGAAGGCTGCTTCTTGAAGGGGACCCCACTTCAGGTCCTTTGGCTTGCCCTTGAGGGAGCAAGAGTGGCGGCAATGGCTGGCAGAAAACGGTGATAATAGTTGATCATGCCCAAGAATTCCTGCAGAGCTTTGACGGTCGAGGGCACGGGGAAGTTCTGAACGGCTGCTACCTTCTCAAGGAGGGGGTGGAAACCTTCAGGAGTGATGCGGTGCCCTAAGAACGATACTTAGTTGGCGCCAAAGGTACACTTGTCGTACCGGACTGTAAGGCCGTTTTGTTGCAGGCGGTCGAGCACGATGTGCAGGTGACAGAGGTGTTCCTTTTTTGAGGAGGAGAACACAAGTATGTCGTCCACATAACATACACAGAAAGGGAGGTCCCCTAAGATGCCATCCATGGGACGTTGAAACATTGCCCCAGCATTACGAAGGCCAATACAGGAGTAATTGATGGTGTATGTACCAAACGGAGTGGTGATGGCAGTCTTGGGGATGTCTTCTGGGTTCATAGGCACCTGATAATACCCCTTCAGGAGGTCGAGCGTAGAGAAAACCTTCGCTTTGTGCAGGGAGGAGGTCACGTCGGCAATGTTTGGGAAGGGGTAGTGATCCGGTTCATTTTGCATGTTCAGGCGTCTGTAATCCCCGCACGGACGGAGGGAGCCGTCTTTCTTCAGAACGATGTGTAAGGGCGACGACCATGGGCTGGAGGCCTTTTGGCAAAGGCCCATTTTCTCCATTTCGGCGAACGTTTGTTTGGCGGCTGCCAATCGTTCCAGTGCCAGACGTCTGAATTTTGCGAAGAATGGGGGTCCCGTCGTCTTGATATGGTGATAAATACCGTGCTTGGCAGGAACCGTGGGCGTTTGGCGAAGTTCTGGACGGAAAACTTCCGGGTACGACGTGAGGAGGTGGGTGTAGGCATCTGTGGGTGCGCTGATGTGGAGAGCGAGGTTAGGGGGGGCGGGTTGAAGAGGTGTCGACAAGTACGAGTCTGCGTTGACCAATCGTTGGTGGGTGACATCGACCAGAAGGTGGAAATGAGAGAGGAAATCTGCACCGAGGATTGGCATTGTGACGTCAGCAACGAGAAACTTCCAATTGAATTTACCGTTTCCGAACGATAATGTGAGGTTCTCGTAACCGTAGGTGGGTATCGCAGATCCGTTGGCAGCTACTAAGCGGACGTCGGCAGATGTAGACAGACTACGTCGTGCCTTGAAGAGTTTCCTTGGCAAAAGAGAACGACAAGCACTCGTGTCTACCAAAAATCGCACGCCCGTTCCTGCATCCCGTAAAAAGAAAAGATTAGAAACATGGGAGGCCACCGCCACAAGCGATGGCTTACTTACACGTTTTTTGGCCACTGACAATCCTTGGCACATTTCTTCGCGGTTGCCCCGAATCTGAAGTGGTAGTAGCAAAACTGCGGCGGATGGGAGGTAGTAAGTGGCTGTAGAAGTCGTTCGTTGGGGCGCGAGCGATTGGTGGGTGGTGGGCGGCTTTGTCGCCGCTTCGGCACGTCACGGGGTAGGCGTGTATGTCCTACGGCATTCATGTCAGCTTCGGTTGATGTTGAATAGGCATCCTCGTCGTCAGGGGTGGAGGCGTTGATGGAGGTCTTGAAGTGGCTGTCCATAATGGCGTCGGCTTTGGTCATCAAGTCCTTTATGGGCAAACTATTGACATCGGGTATGGCAGCGCGTACAGGTTCGGGTAAACGGCGTATCCAAAGGGCACGAAGTAGGCTCACCTCACGAGGAGAGCCGTCTGCGGCAGGTTGAAGGCGAGCGATACTGGTCATTTCCCTGAGGGCGAGCGAAGCCCTTTGGTCCCTCAACGGTTGTTGCGAGAGCTGAAAAAGCTTTGCTATATGGACGGGTGGCGACAGCGAGTACTGCTGCAGAAGGTAAGTTTTGAGGGCGTCATATGCTATTGGGGTGTCTCCTTGTTCACAAAGCCAGTCGGATATTTCTGGGAAGGTGTCCTCGGGTATCGCCGCGAGAACATAAATCCGCTTTGGTGGTTGAGCGAGTCACGCCCCTGATACGGAAGTGGACTTCAGCGCGTTGAAACCAAGCAAACGCCTCTCCGGTGGCGAACGGTGAAAGTTTCAATGGGGCGGCCGCAGTGCCAACTGCTGTAGTAGAGTCCGTCTCCGTCATATTACCAACGATGGAGGGGTGAGAGAGGTTGGGAGTGGAAGGCAGTGGGAGCGAGTCGACTTCCCGGGTCACCAATGCGATGGCGCCGAGTAAGGTTGTGAACTCAAAGGCAGGTTGGAAACGACTGAGTTATATTATTGTAGAACACTCTCCTTATATACAAAACCTCAAGGCAACAGGACATAACAAGTTCACAAGACAGACAATATTACAGAGGAAAAACCAGACATGAATTTTCATGTTCGTTTTAGTGCGAGGTAAGAGCGAAGATACAAGCATAATATATACCAAAGGAATTATGTACAATTGTGTGAAACACGGTTGGTACAATACTATATTAAAAATGGAGTAATTAATCAAAAGTGTCACTCATTGTGAATTGCATAATATATGGACACTTCTGAGTAATTACTCCATTTTTACTCAAGTATATACTGTATTTTGAATATATATCAATTGTACACTGGCATCACGAACTTTTGTTAGGTTGACTATGTTGACGATGGTAGTTGCAGGTCGTTTAGTGAGAAAACCAAGTTAGGTTTTCTCATAACCCTCTCTATTGCTCAGCATATTTTGACATTTTTTGCTTTTCTCCCCTTAAAGAACCTCCTGATTACTGTACAAGAAGAGGAGAGCTGAAGGACTGCATAATTTTGCAGTAAATAGAGAGCGTACTCTTGTAAAATAATACACTTTCATGAAATGTCTAATATCAAATTAATCAAATTGTTCCTCTTTGCTTAATAAGCAAATTCAAGTGATTTTGCTCTATTGCCTTAACATAAATGAAATAGAATGGGGTCATCAGTTACTTACAGTACGGGTCCGAGTGATCCAATTGCAGCCAATCTCCATCCGAGCAGACTTGTGCTGTGCAGTTGTTGTTGTACATTGGGTAGCCGTGATGATACCAATCGCCGTTGTAAGAGCAACCTTAAATAAGGAAGTAGGTTCGTCACTATGATTTAGGTTCATGATAATGATAACATTGATATCGATAGTAGCACGTGTTTCAAACACGTCTGATCAAAAGGGATTTGTTATTTTGTAGCATTGATCTCTTCAAGGATTTTCTCGATCTATTTCATAACATATTGCTCTTAGTGACTTTATAAGATCAATGTTTATTAACTGATATAGCGATCAATTTTGAAAATAATAATAATAATAATAATAATCAAAATAATAATAATAATAATCAAAATAATAATAATAATAATAATAATAATAATAATAATAATAATAATAATAATAATGATAAAAATTATAATAATATTAATAATAATAATAATAATGATAATAATGATAATAATAATAATAACAATAATAATAATAATAATAATGATAATGAAAATGATAATAATAATAATAATAATAATAATAATAATAATAATGAAAATTATCATAATAATAATAATGGTAATAATAACAAAAATAATAATAATAAGAATAATAATAATAATAATAATAATAATAATAATAATAATAATAATAATAATAGCAATAATAATAATAATAATAATAATAATAATAACGATAATAATAGTAATATTAATAATAATGATAATAATAATAATAATAATAATGATATTGATATTAATAATAATAATAATAATAATAATAATAATAATAATAATAATAATAATAATAATCGTACAATGTCCAACAACTTACTGAAATAGAGGTGACAGATGAGAGTGTAGATCATCTGACCAAAATAATACATAGGATAGAAAGAATAAAGATACCAGCCCTAAAATCCTTGAATCCTTGTGGAATGATCTTCCTAATCGGGTAGTTGAATCAGTAGGACTTCAAAAGTTCAAAGTTTGAGCAAATGTTTTTATGATGACCAGGCTGACATGAGTCTTTTTATTGTTTATATATGACATATCTGTTTTTGACGTTGTTAATAGTTTATATAGGACATATCTGTTTTGACGCTCTTACTGTTTTTAGAATGATATATTGTTAATTTATTCTCATCATTCATTTATTTCCTTATTTCCTTTCCTCACTGGGCTATTTTTCCCTGTTGGAGCCCTTGGGCTTATAGCATCTTGCTTTTCCAACTAGGGTTGTAACTTGGCTAATAATAATAATAATAATAATAATAATAATAATAATAATAATAATAATAATAATAATAATAATCAGAAGAAGAAACTGAAGGAAAAGATCGAAGGAGGTCAACGAAATACTGAGATTAATCAAGTATACAGTACCATTACACAAAAGGATAACCTCGCCTGTACAGAAGGAAGAATCGTTGGGGAGTTAGTGTAGATGAAGATACCCAATTGTCAGAGTCATAGTCAGCTTTTTTGGAAACGTATATTGGAAAGCCAAATAACATAGATGAGAGCTGATTTGAGATACATTAAGAAATTGAAGATAACAGACATGGAAAACTTCAAGATACGGAAGGAACTGAATGAAAAATTCAAAGTGCAGGAGCGGGGCCTAAACATAAGAGAAGATATCAAACAAACAATAAAAGTCAAGTTAGAGGAGATCCACACATATGTAAAAGGTATAAAATGATATTAACAAACCCTTCGAAAAGAATCGGAAGCGCCTATACAGCCAATTAAAATGTAAAGACAACTATCAAGAGAACCCAGAAGTGGAATAATCCAAACATATGTAAAAGGTATAAAAAAGTGACGAACATGGAATAGTTAAGCTATGAAAACCAGCTGAAAAAAAAAATCCAAACTGGAAAGCACCAGACCCTATGAAGTTCGTGGTTACTGGCTCAAAAACTGCAGAACCTTACGTACAATAATGGCTAACTTCTGAAGGATCCAGAGGAAGGATCAAAATTGGGTAATATAGCAAGCAATTACAGATCAAATATCAACCTACCAATAATGGGGAACCTGCAAAAGGCCGTACATCAACCTGGATGAAACAAGCACCTATCCAAGCCAGCAAAAAGGGTTTCAGAAGGAAATACAGAGCCACAAAAGACCAGATACTGATAGACAAAATGGTAACGAACAATAGCAAAAATAAGGAAAAGAAACCTGATTATGACATGGATAGACTACAAGAGAGCCTTCGACATGATACCAGACTTATGGCTCATAGAATAATTAAAGATATATGGAGGGGAGGACAAGAAAATCAACTTCCCTAAATATACAATGCAAAATGAAAATGAACATGTACCAAGAACTGCACCAAAGAGAAATTGACAGGCTGTATAGACCATGCAATGGAGGAAGAAAAGGACTCATCAGGATAGAAGATTGTATCACCATCAAAAGTAAAGCACTTGAAAGTACCTTACGACCAGTGAAGGTGAATGGCTAAAGAGTGAATGGGAAGAAAACTTGATAAAGCTTCCTAATGATCCAGAAGTGTTTAAAGAGAGAAGAAAGTAATTGAGAGAAGAAAAAATGGAAAAGAAAACCGATGCATAGACAATTCCTGAGGCAAACGAAAAAAAAAAATAGCAGTGCCTACAGAGAAGAGAATTGAGAAGAACACTGATGGGATGATAATGTCAGCACAAGATCAGGCCTGTGACGGGCCGGGAGCAAGGTTGTGACTCAAAGGCAGGAAGCAATCAACTGAGTCACTTTATTAAATAACACTCTCCTCTATATACAAAACCTCAAGGCAACAGGCATTTTCATGCTCACAAGACAAACAATGTTACAGAGGCGATACACAGACATGTATATTCAGGTTCTTTTTAGTGCGAGGGAAGAGCGAAGATACAAGCATAATATATCCCAAATAATTTATGTACGATCGTGCGACACACGGTTGGTACATGGCTCCCCCCCTAAAAATGACATACTGTACATGTTAAATAGGGCGCCCTGATCTAGAGAGGCGAACTGTAGGCGGGTCATCTGGCAGAAGATAAGCAGGTTTTAGACGATCAATGGAGACCCAGTCTTCTTTGCCACGAATGTTCAGTAGGAATGCTTTCAGACTGCGTCGGATCACAAGGAGAGGGCCCGTGTAAGGGGGCATTAGCGGTGGCTTGGTAGTGTCGTTGCGCAGGAAGACGTGCAAGTCTGTTGGTATGTGATGCTTCGCTGGGGACTTGTAAGTCTGGCGGCACGGAGTAAATTTTTCCCACGATGTGACGTATGTGCTGGAGATCGTCGGAGGAGGTTGTAGAAGGAAAAAATTTGGCAGGGACGACCATCGGGTCGCCATACACCATTTCAGCTGCCGAGACGTCAAAGCGTCTTTAGGAGTGGTCCTTAGTCCAATGAGGACCCAGGGAAGCTGAGTAAACCAGTTGCAATCCTTGTAGCAGGACATCAAAGCTGCTTTGAGGATGCAATGAAAACATTCAACCATTCCATTGGCAGCGGGGTTGTAGGCCGTTGTCTGATGTAGGGTGATGCCCAGAAGACTCGCTAATGATGTCCACAATTGAGAGGTGAAAGGTGCTCCCCTATCAAAAGTAATATGCTCAGGGATACCAAATCTTGCAATCCATCCAGAGAGTAAGGCAGATGTACATGAGGCGGGCGTTGCAGTTTCCATGGGAATGGCTTCAGGCCAATGAGTGGAGCGGTCGATGACGGTAAACAGGTAACGATGTCCTTGTGATGTGGGTAGGGGGCCTACAACGTCGACATGAATGTGTGCGAAACGACGCTGAGGTTGAGGAGAGGTGCCCACTCCTGAATCTGTGTGTCGATGTACTTTGGAAGTTTGGCAAGAAGTACAGGCGCAGACTCAATCCTTAGCATCCTTAGAAATGCCGTGCCAAATGAAATTTGCCTTCAGCAGCTGTGCAGTAGAACAGCACGAGGGATGTGAAAGGCCGTGAATGAAATCAAACACCTGTCGGCGCATGGGAGCAGGAATCCAAGGTCGCGGTCTGCCAGTCCTGACGTCACAGAGTAAAGTGGTGTTGGAGTCGTCTAGGGGGAAGTCTTCCCAACGGAGGGAGGTACTGGATGTCCTACATGCTTGATACTCTGGATCCTGTCGTTGAGCTTCAGCCAGGACGTTGTTACCCAATCCCAGTTGAACGGCAGCCAACGTGTTTTTTGACAGGGCATCGGCAACGGGATTAATTTTCCCAGGGACGTATTGAAGGGTGCAATTGTATTCAGCCACGGCAGAGAGATGTCGGCGTTGACGGGCGGACCAGGTGTCAGACTGTCGAGTGAAGGCGTGCACTAGAGGCATGTGGTCTGTGCGAATGACGAAGGGCGTACCTTCTAAGAAATGGCGAAAGTGACGGACAGCCAAGTTCACCGCCAGCATTTCTCGATCGAAGGTAGAATAACTCGATTCTGCCTTGGACAGTTTTCTGATGAAGAAGGCCAATGGGCGGGGCGAGCCGTTGATCATCTGCTTGAGTACTGCACCAATAGCGATGTCGCTGGCATAGGTAGAGAGAAGGAGAGGGGCATGTGGGATAGGAAAAGGGAGAGCCGCAGCAGTTGATAGGGCCTTCTTTGCACTGCAGAAAGCTGCTTCTTGAAGGGGACCCCACTTCAGGTCCTTTGGCTTGCCCTTGAGGGAGGCGTAGAGGGGAGCACGAGTGGCGGCAATGGCTGGCAGAAAACGGTGATAATAGTTGATCATGCCCAAGAATTCCTGCAGAGCTTTGACGGTCGAGGGCGCGGGGAAGTTCTGAACGGCTGCTACCTTCTCAGGGAGGGGATGGAATCCTTCAGGAGTGATGCGGTGCCCTAAGAACGACAATTCGTTGGCACCAAAGGTACACTTGTCGTACCAGACTACAAATCCGTTTTGTTGCAGGCGGTCGAGCACGATGCGCAGGTGACGGAGGTGTTCCTCTTTTGAGGAGGAGAACACAAGTATGTCGTCCACATAACATACACAGAAAGGGAGGTCCCCTAAGATGCCATCCATGAGACGTTGAAACGTGGCCCCAGCATTACGAAGCCCAAAACAGGAGTAATTGAAGGTGTATGTACCAAACGGAGTGGTGATGGCGGTCTTGGGGATGTCTTCTGGGCTCATAGGAACCTGATAATACCCCTTCAGGAGGTCGAGCGTAGAGAAAACCTTCGCTTTGTGCAGGTAGGAGGTCATGTCGGGAATGTTTGGGATGGGGGTAGTGATCCGGTTCTGTTTGCATGTTCAGGCGCCTGTAATCCCTGCACGGACGGAGGGAGCTGTCTTTCTTCAGAACGATGTGTAAGGGTGACGAGCATGGGCTGGAGGCCTTTTGGCAAAGGCCCATTTCCTCCATTTCGGCGAGCGTCTGTTTGGCGGCTGCCAATCGTTCCGGTGCCAGACGTCTGAATTTTGCGAAGACTGGGGGTCCCGTCGTCTTGATATGGTGATAAATACCGTGCTTTGCAGGAACCGTGGGCGTTTGGTGAAGTTCTGAACGGAAAACTTCCGCGTACGACGTGAGGAGGTGGGCGTAGTCATCCGTGGGTGCGCTGATGTGGAGAGCGAGGTTAGAGGGGGCGGGTTGAAGAGGTGTCGACAAGTACGAGTCCGCGTTGACCAATCGTCGGTGGGCGACATCGACCAGAAGGTGGAAATGAGAGAGGAAATCCGCACTGAGGATTGCCAATGTGACGTCAGCAACGAGAAACTTCCAATTGAATTTACCGTTTCCGAACGATAATGTGAGGTTCTCGTAATCGTAGGTGGGTATAGCAGATCCGTTGGCAGCTACCAAGCGAACATCGGCAGATTTAGACAGACTACGTCGTGCCTTGAAGAGTTTCCTTGGTAATAGAGAACGACAAGCACCCGTGTCTACCAAAAATTGCACGCCCGTTCCTGCATCATGTAAAAAGAAAAGATTAGAAACACGAAAGGCCACTGCCACGACAGATGGCCTACTTATACGTTTTTTGGCCACTGACAATCCTTGGCACATTTCTTCGCGGTTGCCCCGAATCTGAAGTGGTAGTAGCAAAACTGCGGCGGATGGGAGGTAGTAAGTGGCTGTAGAAGTCGTTCGTTGGGGTGCGAGCGATTGGTGGGTGGTGGGTGGCTTTGTCGCCGCTTCGGCACATCACGGGGTAGGCGTGTATGTCCTACGACATTCATGTCAGCTTCAGTTGACCTTGAATAGGCATCCTCTTCGTCAGGGGTGGAGGCGTTGATGGAGGTCTGGAAGTGGCTGTCCATAAGGGCGTCGGCTTTGGTCATCAAGTCCTTTATGGGTAAACTATCGACATTAGGTATGGCAGCGCCTATAGGTCCGGGTAAACGGCGTATCTAAAGGGCACGAAGTAGGTTCACCTCATGAGGAGAGCCGTCTGCAGCATGTTGAAGGCGAGCGATACTGGTCATTTCCCTGAGGGCAAGCGAAGCCCTTTGGTCCCCCAACGGTTGTTGCGAAAGTTGAAAAAGCTTTGCTATACGGGCGGCTGGCGACGGCGAGTACTGCTGCAGAAGGTATGTTTTGAAGGCGTCATACTCTATTGGGGTGTCTCCTTGTGCATAAAGCCAGTTGGATATTTCTGGGAAGGTGTCCTTGGGTATCGCCGCGAGAACATAATCTGCTTTGGTGGTTGAGCGAGTCACGCCCTTGATGCGAAACTGGACTTCTGCGCGCTGAAACCAAGCAAACGCCTCTCCGCTGGCAAACGATGAAAGTTTGAACGGGCCAGCCGCAGCGCCAACTTCCGTAGATTCCCCCATAGTACCAACGATGGAGGGGCGAGGGGGGTGTGGGTGGAAGGAGGTGGGAGCGAGTCGACTTCCGGGGTCACCAATGTGACGGGCCGAGAGCAAGGTTGTGACTCAAAGACAGGAAGCAATCAACTGAGTCACTTTATTAAAGAACACTCTCCTTTATATACAAAACCTCAAGGCAACAGGCATTTTCATGTTCACAAGACAGACAATGTTACAGAGGTGATACGCAGACATGTATATTCAGGTTCTTTTTAGTGCGAGGGAAGAACGCAGATACAAGCATAATATATACAAAATAATTTATGTACAATCGTGTGACACACGGTTGGTACAGGCCTTCGAAACAACATACAGTATATTCAACGAGCAATAGACGGAACTAACATCTCGCCAAAGTGCAAAAAATGAATGGCAAAAGAAAACATCGACCACAACGCCAGTGGATGTTCAGCACCTGCTCAGAATCAATAAGGGAACTATATGATACAATGGTAAAAGCTTTCCATTGTAGTCTTTGTAGAAAATATCAAATATAATGCAGCTATAAATGGTATAAACATCAACCTCAAGCTGTGGTAGAAAATGATCAGGATAATCTACTCTGAGACTACAGTATAAGGGCGGCCAGGGTGATACAAACAATTCAAGCAATTCAAACAATTCTGGTCGACCAGACAATAAAAAAAGGTATCTCCCATAGATGTCCCAGGTCTAGTACAAAATAACTTGCTACTTGAAACAGCACATGTAGTGAGGAAACTGGAAGATTCCTAAGGGAACTGGATGTAACCCGGAACCCCAGACTATAAAAAACTTCCAGTCTCTGTTGACTATGATTAAAAAGATAAATAGATAATAATAAGAGTTTCCAATTTGTACATAGTAATTTCTACCAAATAAATAGTCTTTTAGGTATTCGAAGGCTTGATCTTCAACGCCGATAGATCGTAGATCATTTAGTAGCAGTTCATGTACCACTGTATCAAAAGCAGCACTGAGATCGAGCAGAATTAAGATACCACATTTATTTTCATCCATCATTTCTAGCATATCATTTACAACAGAGCAGATGGCTGTCTCCGTAGAGTATAGTTTTCCGTGAGCAGATTGGTTGTCGGGCAAAGCTTCTATTACATCTAAGTGGCTGACTAGTTGTTCAAGAATTACATATTCAAGCACTTTTGAGATAAAGGTCAGATTTGAAATAGGTCTATATGAGCTTAATTCCTGGTAGTCCAGTGCATTTTTCAGAACTGGTGTGACTATAGCCGTTTTCTCAGATTTAGGAAACTCACATTCATCAATGCTTGCATTTGCTATTCTCATTATTATTTCGGCTAGACTAGAAAAGTCTCTCTCTCCAATTACTTCAGATATTTGGCATAGGATCGATCGCGCAGTTTGTTTTCTTTGCTCTCTTGATAATTCTGGTGATGTCATCTTGTCTTATGTTGTTAAATCGTATTAATTTTGTCTGTGTGCCCGGTGTATCATTAATCTGATTTTGAGTATTTACAAATGACCTGGTTATATTTTCAATTTTGTTTCTAAAGAATACTAGAAAATTATTTGCTAGTTCCTGGTCACTGTATCCATCAGGTAGCTTCTTTTCTTTTACATTTCAAATTATATCATTCAGGAGAAGATATAACTTATTTATGTCTGTTGCTGCTTCGAGGATCTTTCTCTTATAGTATTCACTTTTTTCCTTCTTAGTAGGTAGTTATATTGACACGCAGCCATTTTTGTATTCTACCCAAGTACTTTCAGTTTTTAACCTATTCCACTTTCTTTCTTTACGTCTTTTTCCCCTCTTTTTTCCGAAGTCTCTCCATCAAACCAAGGAGATTGGTCTTTTACGGTTATAGTCTTTTCCATCGGTGGGCACATGGTATCATATTTACTTTTACTCACTGTATTATAAGTGGTCATAAGACAGTTAGCACACTTAGCTTGGTCATCATGATCACAAGGGATGTTGATAACATCATTTATTTTCTTTGTAACCTGTTCAATAAATACGGTTGGAGAAAAATTTGATTTATGTCAAAAGTTTATTTTCTTTACTAATGCCTGTTTCTGTAGAGGTAGACTAAACGTAATGAGTTTGTGTACTGGGGAGATAGTATACTTCTCTTCGACTTTTATATCAGATACAATATTATTCATGTCATCACTTAGAATTAAGTCTAGCGTATGCCCAGTTAAAGTAGTTGTACAGTCGACATTATTCACTAGTCGATATGATTCTAGTAACTCACTAAATGCCAAAGCGTCAGGTTTTGATGCGTCATCCATCCAAAAATTGAAGTCTCTACATATAACTAATTCGTTTCCTCCATGGTAATCATCTCAGTGAGAGCACCGAATTCTTCAAAAAAGATACTAGTGTTTGTTCTAAGAGGTTTGTAGATTGTTACAAAGGATATTCTTCTATTTTTGGCGTAAATTTTATTTCTATGTATTCAAAGCTTGTTACACTAGTTCTTTTCAACGTTTTGAGGTTTGAGTAACTTTTATGAATAAAGAGTCCGAACCCCCCCCCCCCCCCCCACACCAGACTTACCTTCTCTCGGTATGTGAAAAAAAGCACGTGTGGGGGGCGTCATTTCAGTGATCTTTGCCTTGTCCAAGTTATTTAGCAATGTTTCAGATAATGCTAGTATATCTAAATATTTCTCGTTTATCAATTATCGAATTTGAACAGTCTTATTACCTACAGATTGTATATTTACATAGCTAGAGTTTCTGACATCCCTAGTAACCATGATCAGTATTTTCCGCTAGTCTTTTCAATTCCAAGTCAAAAGCATTGCAGTCTCTAGAATTTACTGTGTGGTCACTTGATCTGTTTAAGTTTGTGCTATTCATACACTTTGACACTTGCGAATTACACTCCCTGGTGGAGTGTCTCCCTGAACATTTCCCGCAGACTCTATCTTCATTCTTGGACTTGAAATCTTTTTCAAAATTTCCATACCTCTAACATTGGTAGCAGGTGATCACGCGGTACCTATCACGTATGTTATATATACCCCATCGTAACGAAACTTTGTTCCCATTATCATAAATAGCCTTCCGAACTTCAGGATCATATTACAGCACATGGTGGGTGTCCCCCCCCCCTGAGGCATTTCTCTTCAGGACTACACTTATCTTATCTTCTATATATTGGATTTGGTTCAGGCAGCGATTTCTTTGAATCAGAGCATTTACTATATCATCTACGACATGAATAAAGCTGTAAAAAAAAGACAAATATAACAAAGTAACCAAAATATGCCTTTATAACAATGGTGCTCATGAAAAACTCAACGTAATAATAAACGGACAAAAACGATTCACAGGTTGGTCATTGATAATACCACGTGTAGATCATACATATTGTAATTGCTATACAGCGTATCATAAAAAAAAAACACTAAATATCAATATAAACATAGTTATTGAAGAATTTTTTCACAAAATAACGATTTCAGTAGTCGCTAGGGTCGAAATAAGGATATTCTGGGTGCATATGAACAAACTGAATCGCAATTTTACACTTTAATGAAGCTCCCAAATTACATAAGTCTTTCGCTTGGCAATGGATCAGATCTTATACAACGTAAAACTAATGAAATCGAATTGCTGTGGTACCAAATATGGCTATTTTCTACGATGACGATACCCTTAACTGCTACTGCTCAACCTTTCTTGTGCCACTGCTCAACCTTTCCTGTGCCAACTGCACCCCTGAAACACTCCACCAATGCAATGAAGTAGCTGTAGGATCCTTACATGATCAAATGATCGTTGGATTTCCACGCACCTTAGCCTTCTTCACTTGAAACTTTCCAAGGGGAAATCCAGCTACTCTATCTTTGATCGGGATGTATGGGCAGTATATTTGGCTTATCATTACTTCCGTGGTGGACGAGCATGTCCTTCATCAGTTGCATGGACCTCATGCTCCTTGTGCACTCTTTCACTCAACCATCCCATGTCTAGTTCACCCATCTATGCCAACCTCTCTCTGCCATCTCTTATCATATATATACCATTCAACACAGCCATGGTAAACTGCCTCCTGTCCCCGACATCTTATCCAGAGATAAACTGGACCCATCCCCTCTGACTTCAGTACGGGTGAGCCATGTTCATATGGCATGTTATTGCTAATGATGCAAAGGATTGGGTCTATGTCTTCACTTTAGGTCAAAATTCAAGATTGCATTCTACCTCAGTGTTTGGTCAAATTCACACTAAAGTGGTTGATTCCATAAGTGCATCAATGTGTAGCAACTGCCTCATGAACTGCTGTCTTAATTTAGAAATATATAAGATGGTGAGATTTGGTGTTAAAGAGCATATTACTTCTGATATGGTATCACCTTCACCAATCAATTGCGGATATTATTACGACATCTTCTCTGCATCACCCTACAAACGACTACCCACTTACAAACCTGCAGCCACTGAAATGGTGGAGAGTTTCCAACACTGCTCAAAGCAACCTTATTGTCCAGCTCCACCGACTCCAGCATGTTTCCAAAGTTTCCCTGGGTCCTCCTCGGACTAAGGAGTACATTCAAGAACACTCTTGATTTCTCAGCAGCGGAAAAGATATATGGTACCCTGGTCCTCCATGCAAAATTTATATATATATTTACCTTATAATATATACATATATATATATATATATATATATATATATATATATATATATATATATATATATATATATATATATATATATATATATATATATATATATATATATGTATATATGTCATTTATTAACAAGACGTATATATCTTACATACATGTTTAATGGCATTAAAAAAACGTTGGCTTCATATATGGAAATAATTAGAAAAATCCTTTTCAAAAGCCAAAAGCCTTTGATACTGCAGCATCTTGGACGATTAGAATATGAAACTTATGAAAATCTTTAGCCAGTGAGGTCAGCTACCTACCGGTTATGGCGATTTTTACATTAATGAATATTCAGATAATTCTGGTGTCATTGAAAAGATTTAGGGAGAAGGGGATATTATCAACCCAATTTCTTTCATATCCTATATATATATATATATATATATATATATATATATATATATATCGGATTTTGAACGAAACGAAGAATCTATTTTTGGGTGAGATGGTCATGTCGTCGTGATGGAAGTTCCTTAAAGTAGCTTCCTAAGGAATATATGTACTACAGTGATATTCCCAGAGAATTTTACCTTTAGGTATCCAGAATTTCAACTCCTGGCGCGAATATCCTTGAATTTTCTCTGAAGGATATCGCATAATATCAGAGGACGTATTCTTGATACGCCACATAGCAATCTGCACCCCTAATAGCGCTTACGCTTCAAGGGGGTGTGGCAGAATAGAAGGGGAGCCGTATCAAGGTTACCCCCGTTCTCGTACTACTATTGAGTATGACAACAGTGCCATTCCCAAGATGGCAGACATTCCTTGTAGCATTGAGCATGGTGCTACAGATACAGTAGTTCGGGAGGGATACTGTGAAGATCTTTTCTCTAGAAAAGAAGGGTGGGTCCATCAGGACGACATGGCCATCTCACCCAAAAAAAGATTTTTCGCTTCGCTCAAAATCCGTTTTTTGGGCTCAAGCCATGTCATCCTGATGGAAGCATACCAGAGTATTAGTGTATCTGTGGATTTTCACCGATGCCTAAACCTTGGATTAACCTTTCTATGGTCATGTGGACCAATTGAGACAAATGACCACCGCTATCCGTCATCATCACTAATCATAAACGATGTTAGTGCTTCCTGGCCCCTACAGGGAAGAGTCATTCTAAACAGTAGAAAGGGGGTCGCAATGTAACATATATTGTATGAACAAACATAAGTATACACTGAATATACAAACAGTCTCATAGTTTGTATATATTGCCGAAACAATATCAGTGTCTCTTATATCTATTGTTTGTGAGCATACAACTATATGAAGAATGCATACTCTAATAAGTCAAAGAACTCTGGCATTTATACATGCAATTGTCTGGCGAATTCGGACGCACTACATTTTAATAGACATTTATTCCTAATAAATGACTAAATGAGTTAACCAGTAAAACGAATGTAGTATGACAATGGAATTATAAACATAACGAATACAGAGACTATATTTCTTTTCTTGAAAGGAAAGAACTGGTGAGTGCTACTCTCAGATTGAAGAAAAAATTTTAATAATAAAATTTCTCTCATGATCTCTGTACCGATTACATTATGTCAACATTGTGTACTACATACACACAGCACTAGTGCTATCTGTACAATTCCACACCTGGGATGTTGAACAGAATTAGTGTCACCATGGTAACACTCATTTAAAGGAGGTCACCCTAAAAGTGATGACCCCTTCTCCCTTTAATTGACAGTCCCAGTCAATTAGCTGTTCATCGCAGAATTAAACGGCAGGTTTTAGAACACTACCTGTCGCCACCCCATAATGCTTCAGCTCACGGACCTGCTTAGCATAGTGTTTGTAGAACACTCTGGATAATTTCCATCCAGTATATGAGCGAAGTCGCTCGAAGTCCATATACTGAAAAAAGTTCAGTGATGAAGCAATTTTTCTAGGATCATGTCCTGCGTGAGTACTGTCAGGATCCGCTCCATGAATAAAGTAGGTGAGCTACGCCCTCAGTTGTTTTAGGAATAAGTTTGATCCAGAGGTTTCTCCTTTAAAGAGCTGTCCTCTCCTGAAGTCTGAAGTTCTACGAAGATAGACCTTTAGACACTACAGGACATAGAGAGACATCTTCCTTCAGAGGGCAGATTCTCCAGGGACCCCACCTCTTAGTGGGTAGCTCATTCTTAGCAAGACAGGTTGGACCAGGGAAAAGATTCAGTTCTCCCGCTTCTGTGAACTGAATGTGGCCCTCATCTCTAGATAGGGCCACTATCTCACTAACTCTAGCCCCGGAGGCTATAGCGAACAGAAAGATAACCTTTTGGGTTAGATCCTAAGGGAACAATCTTCATTGTTCACCAATGAGGCATAATATAGGACCTTGCCCAAAGACCAAGAGATGGGCTTTGGTGGTGCTGCAGGCCTAAGCTTTGCACATGCCTTCAGAATCTTATTAAAGATTTCATTCGCCAGATCTGCTTGAAAGGCATATAGAAGAGGTCTAGTCAAGGCTGACTTGCATATAGTTATCGTGTTGGCTGCCAGACTTTGATTATGAAGGTGGATAAAGATGGACAGAAAGAAGTTCATTGAAATTTCTTTCGGTCCTTTTGCTTTCGCGAACGCAATCCACTTTTTCCAAGAAGACTCATATTGTCTTCTAGTTGACTCAGACTTGTATTCTTCTAAGAATTCTATATTGCCTTCTGAGATCCCAAATCTTTTTCTAACCGCTAGGGCAAGAAAATCATGAAATGAAGGGTTCGGGTTCTCCATGATAAAACAAAGGCAATTAATTTCTGAACCTTCTGAAATAGACCCAGGTTCAGAACTAGGGCCAGCCTCAGCTTCAGTTCCTTCATTAAGGAGGACAGATTGCTCTTGGGCTACTTGGAAGCCAATAGAGCTACTCCCCCTTGGAAGTATCTGAACCTGTTGAGGACCTTCAGCAGGTGATTGGATGAGATGAACTGGAATACCCCAGTCCATCCCTTCCATACTAGAGACATGCTATCTAAAAACTCCACTAGAAGATCCTCGTATGGGGCTACATATCGAGGTAGTTTCTTGAAGACGCTCGTGATGAAGAGGTCGATCTGCAGTTCCGGGACTTGTTCCCATCTGGGAGGGAATAGGTCTGCGTCCATGTACCATTCCAACTCTATCGGTTTGAACCGAAATAGAATATCCACTGTCACATTGTGGATCAATTGTATATGAACTGCTGACAGGTGCCATCCCTTTAAGAAAGGGATGGGTAACTTCACCTAGATTGTATGGGACGTTCCTTAGCATTGTCGATTGGGACGTCTTATTATCGCTTCGGTGTTCCAGATCAGATGTAGGGAGTCTGATCTGTGTGGAAAGAGCTTTCCCACTCATGACAGGACCAGCATAGTCATTGGACTTTTGGGCTTTGACTTTTGTTAGAGAAGCGATAAAAGAGGGACCGATATTGGTCTTTTTAGATCTCTTCAAGCATTTGATGAGTATTTTCTCCAGACTCTTAACGGATCTTTCCGCTGTGCTCTTAGCACTAGGTTTGTCACTATTGCGAACTAAGGAGAGTTCAGAGCTTCTCCCTGTTAGCGTCTTGGAAATCTGTCTGATTATCTGAGTCTCTTGACCGACCTTGCGATCTCCTTTTATATTCCCAAGGGAAAGGAGAGTGTGTGTGACCACAGGCTTCAATGGTTTTCCAGCCATTGAAACCTTTGAGTTGGAGAGAGTCGAGACTTCTAGAAGCTTATCTTGCATCCACGAAGTCCCAGGAACCAGGTCATTTCCTTGGATGAACATAGACCAGCCACTTCGCGTGCTCCCCCCCCCCCCAGCCTCTCGTCCAGGTATATTTTTGCCTGAACCATTTCTAGGCTTGGTATTTATGTGACTATGTCTGTTAATCCTATGAAGATATTTAGGACTGTGTCTAGTCCAACACGTATGTTTCCTAGGATGTACATTACTATCAGTAACTTGAATTGTAGATCGGAGGGAAGGGGGTGATTGACTGGAAGTTGCCACAGGACATCTTTCAGGTCTGACAAGACTACGAACACCCTTTTTTGAAACAAGGTCCATATGTTCAGAAGGATTAACATTCTGAAATTGCTGTTTTATATGAACTTGTTGAGTGGCGACAAGTTCAGAATGACTCCGAGATTTCTTGAGTCCTTCTCGTGAACCCAAAACAGCGTTCCCTGGAACTCGATGGACTATAGTTTCCTTACCACCTGTATGCTCTAGAACTCTCAGGTATACTCCTCCAGGAGGGATTTGGATTGTAGGAGAAGGTAAGGAAATGATGGTGGAGACATTTCTGTTTCCCATCATAGTCCCATCTTGATTAGGCGTTGGACCCAAGGATTGAAGGTCTGACAATCCTGAAAGAACCTCCCTCCTACCAGAAGCATCTTCATGCTTCGAATAATTCGTAAGTTTTAACTTTTGACCATCTGCCTGTGGCGTTGTGGTCTTTGTAACTGTGGGATGTTGTTGAACATCCCGGATATTTCCAACCTTTCCTGTCTTCCGATTAGGTTGGGGACCCACAACCATAGAAAATTTTCTCTTTGAAAGGATGCCCCACTTTTGGAGAAGACTTATGTTCTCCATGGTGGCGCTCTTAATCACTTTCATAGCTACCCTCTACATGCTCTCCTAGCCTTCATAAAGGCATAAAGGTCCTTCACTAAGGTAGCCATATGCATTTTGGCTAGGATCATGAGCATGTCTGGGGTATTTTGATAGGTTGAACACAACTCTATGTAGTTTTGTAGAGAAAGGGAGGCTGCAAGTCTCTCCTTTGTCTCTCGTTCATTATACAAGAGAAACTCAGATAGTTTAGGGAGACGTTCATTAAATTGTCGACTGGCGACATCCGCATCTAATCTTCCTACTGAGAAAGTTAAATGGACTTCCTTCCAGTCCTTTTCCTGTCTGGGAAAGACTGGTGACAGAGGCTTGCACTCCTAGAGTGCAGGACATGGTCTACCCACCTCCACTACCTTGGCAACAGATGTAAATGCCTTCCCGATAAAGGGGAATGAGATTGAAGTAGGAGCAAGAAAGGAAGGGTGCTTGTTATTCAAAAAGAATACTTTCAACTCCGAGTAACCCGCCTTTTTCAGGCTACTTGACAGGATAGCCTGTGCCTTATCATGGTCGAGAATCACGACTGCCTTTGATTAAGTCACTTTTCTTGACTTTGGTTCATACCTCAGTCGAACAAAACAATTAGGGAAAGCATCAAAGCTTGGCCAAAATTAGATTTTGTCCAAAAGAACACCACCCATCTTCTCCGAGATGTAGAGTTTGCCATCTAAAATCGGCATCAGGTCCGCAAACCTCCGGGGATTGGTTTTGGAGCATGTCGGTAGGTCTTGATCCATGGGTCGTTTGAATGACCATTGGGAAGCGACAAGAGAAGCTTTGCGAGGCTCTATATTGCCTTTCACTTCCTGCTTTTCGTTTTCTTTACGAAAGCTCCCTATTAGATTATTCACTTGGATACATAATTATTCCATTCTATCTAAGACGAAGATGTTGACAACGATGGCTCTAGAGCCGGCATAGGCGGAGGCAATTCCGACACGACATTTTCCTTTTCTACCTCGGGGCAATTCCTGCCCTCTTTCCCAATGGCTATCTGGCCATCAGGGGATGTAATTGGCATCTGAGGCATCACTATTTCCTTACTTGCCTCCGGAAATAGTAGCTTACGCATCCTATCATTAGGTAGGTAAGGTCCCGGAGAGATTTTCTGGAAACCTCTCACCCAGTTGCGTAATTTGTATTGAGCTGTATCCCTAGTCTCTATAGACTTGGGATTCTGGAAACCTACTGACATTAAAGTCCGACATATATTGCAAGCCTGCGGGTTCCAATAATGTAGGGATCAGGAAATAATATTGCAGGGGGCATGAAACCTGCAAGTATTATGACCGTAAAAATACTTACACTTGGCCTTGTAGAAGGCTGCAACACAAGATATCTGGTGTTCCTCCTGTGAAGAAGGAAAACAGAGTGAGTATACAAAGGATTATCTCCCTGATAATCAATATGCAAGGGTCATCTTTCAACAGAATAGCTTAGGATACTAAGCTATAAGGGATAGTAGGAGACACATACTTGCGTACTCCCTGCAAGCAAATGCTGTTACCTCCCCCCCCCCCCCCGGTATTAACTGTATGGATATTCCTCTATCAAGGAACTCCATTACCCCTAGGGGTAGAGAAGTACTAATTCACTGTCCCTTTTTATTCTTATTACTGTGGGGTCAGGATGTCTGATTTTCAATCAGAATATTGAAGAAATACTATTCTTTCAATATAGTAGCGGTACCAGCAGAAGTTCACACAAGGGTACCCAAGTTATGTTAGAAATTACTACTGTATAATGGTACTGTAGTTTTCTATTTGCAGTATATTGCAAATTACTGGCTACTGTACAATTATAAATTGTAGTTCAGCCAATATGCTGCATTTGTAGCAAGCATTTGACAGTGAGGTCCAGTTGGCATGATGCCAGCTGGACTAGGGAAAATAAAGACATATATTTGTGTATCCCCCTCAACCTACTTGCCGTAGCCTTCCTTACAATATTAAATTATAGAGTTTCCTGATCAGGGAGACTCAAGGATAAAGGCTCTACCCTTTAAGGGTTAAGAGTGTAACACCTCGGCCTTGAAGATATTTAATTGTAGGGTAATCCAAAAAACTGATTTCTAATCAAAATATTGAAGAAATTATATTCATTCAATATGGGATTGGGTTCAGCAAATACCTGTGTAGGGATACCCAAGATATATTGGAAATAACTACTAGTATAATATATATAGTAGTTTTCTATCTGCAGTATATTCTATACTGCAGATATACTGGCTACCTGTATAACATATAATGTAGTTGATCCGGCATATTGCCGGCATAGCTAGATCTTGCTGGCATATCCAGCATGCTAGCTAAAGAGAGAGAGATAGCATGGAGTAAAGGCTACTCCTTACTGTGTATGTATACAGTAATTAAGGATGTAAAAGTCTAATTTTACTGCCTTTCTCCAGAAAGAAGGTTCAAATGGAAGGGGAGAATGTACCATTCAGGCTTCCATCCAGCTACAGTACTATTGCGGGCAAGGTGCTGCCGATACACTGCCGGCAGGCTAGCCTCCGGCAGTACCAGTACAGGCGGCGTGCTGCCGACTGAGTCAGCACCTATCTGTGCTGGCCTGGCCAGCGGTACTCTGGCAACAGAACCTGTGACTAGCAGTCCAAGGGAGAACTGAAGAACCTTGGGGACAGAGGGGACTTCCCACTCACAGCCATCATGGCTGCCGACAGCCGCCAGCCATCGGCAGCCATCAGCAGCTATCTTGGCTGCCGGCAAACGCCAGCCACCGACAGAGAGCATAGTTGCCGACAGATGATGTTGCTACCGGCAGTATGCATTGCCGCCAGCAGCCATCATGGCCGCCGGCAGTTGAAAGACATTCAACATGGCCGCCGACACTTGTCATGGCTGCCTGCAGCTAACCTAGCTACCGGCAGCCGGACAGAGGTCGTAGAGAGGGAGTCTGGCCGGTTCCGGCAACCCACTGGCAACGGTAAGGTTGTAGGACGCCGGCCCAGTGAAAGATAATGGCTCGGCCATCAAAGTGGAAAGAGGGGAAGGGAACAGGGTCCTGTATAGGGTGCGGAAGGAACTTGCAAAGTTGTCAGTCCTACCACACCTTAAAGAAACCCTGTTTCAGTATCGGCAGTATCCTAGATGACAGGAGAGACTCAGTTTCCCAACCTAGAGATTGCCAATACAGTTAAGGGTATGGCGGCACTGCCGCCTCCTCTCAACAATTGAGAAACAGAGTTCCAGTGCCGCCGTCATCGTAGGCCAATACTATTTTTCAGCCTAGGGAACTGCGAGCACAGGACTAGTCTTCTAGACCGCAAGGAGAAGATGGTATCCTACCACTACTTCAATTGCAGCTAGGGAGGCTAGCCTCCAATGTCGGCAGCCTAGCCGGAAGGGGAATGATGGTATCCTACAATCTATTCACCCTGCCGGCAGGTCACTGACACAAGACTAAATACTCTGAGATTCTGACTGAATCCCAAAACCTGCTGGTATACCACAACCTGCGGTTAAGGGAAGAGACAGAAAAACCCTAGGCTAGTCATGTCTGAATAAAATTCAGGGCACGACCACTAGGGTTGTAGCCTGAAGCTACACTCAGAGGGAAAGAGAGATTACCCCTAAAACTCCATGGAGACGTGTAATTTTTCATATAATTCTAGGAGGTATCAGTCACCAAATGAATTGAAAAACAATACAAGAGGGTAACCGGGGAAATGTCTGAACGTATAATAAAACGCCTAGGTTAGGTTACCTAGGCGAGTCGAGATCTCGGTTACCTAACTCACCGAAACTCTAACTATACGACCGACATGGAAAAGTAAATTACGCACATTATCAATATATTTACAAGTATAATTTGCCTAAATAGCTATATAATTAAAATAATTAATTAATGCTATTAAAAACTGGAAAGTCGTTCTTCTAACTAAATAACACATGCCTAACGAACGACATCGCCCATGGTGCCTCCAGTAACAGGCATAGCTCCTAGGCACAATAAATTACTCTAATTTCACTGTGAAACAGGAGTTAAAATATACTCATTGTAAAGACTCGATACTCAACTTTCCAGAGGTGGAAGAAGATGGAGAAAGTATAATAATAATCCTTGCAAAACGATCGAAAAAGTTAGATCAATAGGGAATACCACCGAGCGAAATCGCTACAAAATAAGGAATGTCCGCCATACTGAATATGGCGCTGTTGTCATACTCAATAGTAGTACAAGATCAGGGGTAACCTTGATACGGCTCTTCATCTATTCTGCCACACCCCCTCAAAGCGTGAACGCTATTAGGGGTGCAGATTGCTATGTGGCGTGTCAAGAATATGTCCTCTGATATTATGTGATATCCTTCAGAGAAAATTTAAGGATATTCGCGCCAGGAGTTAGAATCCTGGATACCTAAAGGTAAAATTCTCTGGGAATATCACTGTAGTACATATATCTCTTAGGAAGCTACTTTAAGGAACTTCCATCAGGACAACATGGCTTAATCATAAAAATATATATTTACATCGTATCATGTGTTTATAGTACATTAGATCTAGAATTTCTAAAACTTCATGTTACTGGTAGAATAAAATCAAAATATTATATTAGAAAAAACTCAAATGAGAATTTTTTTTTAAAATACTCACACTTTGGATGAATTACTCCTGTCCTGTTGATGTTTTCTCTTCCAATGCAAAATAATTGTTCACAACTGCCTGTGTAAGCGATGCCATTCAAAGGAAGGTTACTGCTTTCTAATTCATTATTGTTGTTATAATATTCTGTATACCAGCTTGTGGTGCCATTAATACTATCATACCACCAAGGGAACCTATAAAAATCATATATATATTCCCAATATATCCCTCGTTTGCGTCTTGACATCGTCGTGCCTACACTAGGGAATGTGCTTGATAGAATATCCGACTCCGATGACGTGGCCCAAAGGTTGTCTGTCGACGAGCTCTGTGCAGATGTAGTGACTGAATCATATTGTAGTTTGTAGTATATATTGGAGCAGCCTAGTGAGAAAATGAAGCGAATGCGTAGAATTACTAAGCATATATTCCTGAAATGAGATTGTTTAGAATTATTCTTCATAAAGTGTACATAGCCTACCCTTGATATTCATATTTACATTTAATTCTACTTAAAAAGGTAGTTCTATTGAGGCGATAATTTTGAGGAACCATTATTCATCGATAGACAGAATGTACTATATTTAACGCATTCATTTCTTTAATATGACTCCATTTCTTTATGTATCTCATGATACAATAGACTCTCTCTCTCTCTCTCTCTCTCTCTCTCTCTCTCTCTCTCTCTCTCTCTCTCTCTCTCTCTCTCTCTCTCTGTGGTAAAACGTCTGGGTTCAAAAGTTATTTTGGTAAAAAGACTTTTGATTTAAGGTTTGGAAATAAAATGTTCCAGATTTATTGCAAAAATAAGAAATGATTATTAGGGGTATACTTTGGAAAGTAAATACTGACATGTACATTCACAGTGAAGTATAAATTACATAAATAATCATAGTCAAACAATAAAAATACGAAACAAAATATTCACAATGATATTAATTTGCAAAGGGAAAATACTTTAACGTAAGTCTCTTATTTTTTTGAATTTTCATCATCTGTCATAATTTGTTGAATAAAAAGAGCACTGATATCAGTAAAGTAATAAAATATTCAAGAAAGCATTATCATTTGGATTAACTTCCTTGGGACAAAAAGCTCGAGATGCTAAGAAATGCCAAACAATAATAGCAATAGTCTGTATTTTATCCGATGAAAAAGTATAGCTCTAGACTTAAATACTTCAATGTTAAAATAACGATAGAAATATTCATGAAAAGAGAACAATCTATTATATATATATATATATATATATATATATATATATATATATATATATATATATATATATATATATATATATATATATATATATATATATATATATATATATTCTTACGAAGCTGGTCTAGTGTAGAGTTAATACTGTAGTTTGTTAATGATTTTATTTATATTTCGTATATTGTTTTCATTTGTGCGTTGAAGAGATGATACCCAGCCCATAAAATGAGCCCTTCTCATGTAGATATAAGTATTTTATGTAAATTATGTAAGACTTTTGTAGAGAATTTCATTATACTTTTTTTATTCAAGTTAACATATGTAAATTTACGTAATTTTTAAGAATTAACTTTCTATTTCACATATGTTTGCTACGAAGTCTTACTTAGTTTATTTGAAAGTTTAGGATTTGTGCAAGATATGAACAAGGGCTTTGGTAATGTTTTTTTTATACTTTATTATGTATTGCATCATGTTTGAGAGAGAATATTCAGAACATGTGCTTTAGAAGATTCTCTACCATGTGCTTTAGAAATGTCTCAAAGGCCTGGTTAGAGGAGGTTGTCTTTTTTTTTTTAATTCGGGGAGAAAGGGTGGGCAGACCTAGCAGACTTTGAGAGCCATCTGGCATGGCATGAGTAGCGTTTGGCAGTGCAATATTTGGCTACATTGACGCTTGGCACAGTCCCCACGCTATCAAACCACGATCCTAGAACCTTCTTGAAGCAGTTAGATTTCATATAAAGATGACCCAAGGTTGGGTTAGTGTCAGTTAGAGATCAAGATATAAAACTGCAGCCTGAAAACAGCCTCTTCCCCTCTCCCTATCGCATGCCTGTAACTCAGTGTATTGTTTTTGAAAGTGTTCAGTACGTTTGTGTGTCGTCTCTTAAGTGACTCAGTACCCCAAAGCAAATCATATGTCAAAAAGATACGCACGACTGCAAGGTGATTTTGAATTCATTGTATTAGGGTGAGTGTTGGTATTGTATAACGTTTTTTCTAAACGGCCCAGTAGGTAGTATAGATTTTGCAACTTGATCTGGTTGTAAATTATTCATTAATTGTCAAATGTGAACATTGTATTATTCAAAATTATTTCAAGCTTTTGTATAATTTTTCATTGCATTATTTCTTTTCTTACACTAAGGTTTATACAGATATAATAGTTCAGGGGAAGTTCTTTTACTGTATAAATTCTTTCAAAGTGTTGTAATTTATATATCATATATTCATTTTTGTGAAGAGTGTATTATTCCAATCATCATTATTTGGAACCAGATGCCACTCGATTCCCATTAAGAACCCCTTTGAGTTAAATACGTTTTAATAATACATAAAAGTAATTACCCAGCTTGGTATTGAGTGTGCTTAAAAGACCTTTGGATATTCAGTGTTTTATATATTACTGTGTAGTAGTTATTTAACGGTCTCAGAATTCATGTATTAATGTTTTGAAGTTTACCAGTTTTAATGTAAAAGCAAATAAGGGTTTGGAATTCGAGAGGTTGATTAACTTGGCCGTCATAGTATATATATATATATATATATATATATATATATATATATATATATATATATATATATATATATATATATATATATATATATATATATATATATATATATATATTGTAAGGACAGTGAGACAAGCGTCACCAAGATCAACTGATACTTTATTCGAATGTGCACGGGAGTATATTACAAGGTGCGGACGGAAAGGTAGGATGACGCTGGCGCCAAATCAGATTGAAGTGCCCGCCAAAATATATGTGTTTTCTTACACTTACAAATATATGAATTATGAGTTAGCAGAAACATGTTATGAAATGATAAATATGTAAAAATGTAGCTCTGGTATAGCGGAATATGTATACATAAGAAACCACAGTGTGGCGAAAAGAGAATTCAAATAAATAAGTAGTTTGTCGATTTTCTGGACGACGAAGGGATCGGTGTCCTTACAAGTACCCCCCCCCCCCCCCCCAAAGACATCGGGCGGCGTAGAGGGCTGATGATCAATCTTCGTATCTTTTCGGGTGTCGGAGGGTTCCTCTTATTTTTGAACGGAGCGGCGCGCTGGCGGTCGGTGTAAGGATCACTTCCTCTTGTCGTCGTTTGATGATTTTTCTTTCGTTGGGCGGCTTGTTTTGAGGTGGAACTCTGGATCTGCCAGGTCCGGCGGAGGCGGTGTCGCTTCCTTCGAGAAACGCTGGTTTTACGCGGTCTATTGAGACCCAGTCCTCTTGGCCATGGACGTCGAGAAGGAAGGCTTTCGTTGTCTTTTTAATTACCCGGTAGGGGCCTCGATAAGGTCTAGTCAGTGGTTGTCGATGAGCGTCGACACGGACGAAAACGTACCTGCAGTCAGCCAGACTTTTTGGCTTGAAGTGCTTGGTTCTGCCCTGGTAAGTTTTGAGACACGGCCTGAATCCTGGCGATGTCCCTTAGGTGATCCAGCTGCGTGTCGTCGGTTGATGAGGGAAAGAATTCGCCAGGAACTGCGAGCGCTTCCCCGTGAGTTCTTTCGACCATGCCGTTTGCCGCGGGGTTGTACGCCGTGGTGCTGTGGAGCGTCGTCCCCATCAGGTTCGCCAAAGCGAGCCATATTTCGGAGAGGAAAGCGGGGCCTCTGTCTGTCGTGATGTCGTCAGGAACGCCAAACCTGCTCACCCAGCTTGACAGGAGGGCTTCAGCGCATGCTTGAGTCGTAGCTTCGGTCACCGGCGATGCCTACAACCACCTCGAGGAGCGATCGATGATCGTAAGTAGGTAGCAAGCAGATCCAGAAGGGGGCAATGATCCCACGACGTCGATGTGTATATGGCCGAAACGTCATTTTGGCTGGGGAAAATTGCCTACCCCCGATTCGGTGTGACGGCTGACCTTGCTTGACTGGCAGTTGATGCATGACTTCGCCCATTCCCGGGCGTCCTTTTTTATCCCTGGCCAGACAAACTTTTCAGATTGAAGGCGAGCGGTGGTGCGTCTTGAGGGGTGTGAAAGTCCATGGATGATATCGAATATTTTCCTTCTGCAGGAAGCTGGTACCCAGGGACGTGGGCGGCCGGTGCTGGTGTCGCAAAGAATAGTTACTCCTGCTGGTCCGAGTGGAATCGCACTTATCTTGAGCGCGGATGGCCCCGTCAGGTGATCCTCTGCTTCTCGGTCGGTGCGTTGTTCGGTTGCGAGATTGGCGTAGTCGATTCCCAGGTGTATCGCGTCAATTTCAATCCTTGAAAGGGCGTCCACGACTGGGTTTTTCTTTCCTGGGACGTAACGTATGGTGCACCCGAATTCGGCAATTGATGCGAGATGACGTTGTTGTCGGGAGGATCATGCGTCCGTCAATTTCGTGAAGGCGTGTACGAGGGGTTGATGGTCCGTCGCGATTGTGAAGGGGGTACCCTCCAAGATGTGCCTGAAGTGGCGGACGGCGAGGTAGACGGCAGGGAGTTCCCTATCGAAGGTGCTGTATCTTGTTTCGGCGGGTTTCAATTTCTTGCTGAAGAATGCCAGCGGTCGAAGAGAACCATCGACGAGTTGCTCTAGCACAGCCCCACAGGCGACGTTGCTGGCGTCGGTCGTTAGTCGCAGGGGCGCGTTGTCATCGAAATAAGCCAGGGTGGTGGCATTCGCAAGGGCATCCTTCGTCCGAGCGAATGCCTGTTGCTGGGGTAAACCCCACTCGAGTTTTTTTGCTTTTCCTTTCAGGACGTCATCGAGGGGTGACAGGGTTTGTGCGATGTTGGGGATGAAGCGCCTGTAGTAATTGACCATTCCAAGGAACTCCTGAAGTTGGCGGATGGTCGTAGGCATCGGGAACTTCCTGATGGCGTCGACCTTGGTTGTCATGGGTTTTACCCCGCGCGAGGATACGCGGTGCCCAAG